>NC_046658.1:47821899-47826828 GCF_010883055.1 Belonocnema kinseyi | reverse complement strand
CCACGTTACTTCCTGCCTCATCCATTGAATCACACTTATCTCGAAAAAGAAATGGCTTAATAGTATAATAAAATAGTAAAATAATAATATATAAGCGTCCACACCATTGATATTACAACATTTTCAATTAATATGAGCTGTAAGAAGGATTTCAGGAATTGAGGGGAAGTTTCTGCGTGGATGGTTACAGGATTTAAAGTCTCAAGGGTTGGCAAACGAGGTTGCAGCAGTTGAAGGGCAGTGGTTGTAAAGATGTTCAAATGAATTAAGGGGTAGGGGTTTCAAGGAGGGTTGCGGGAGCTTAGGGGCATATGTTGTAAAGATGGTTGCAGGTTTAGGGTCAGAAGTTCAAAGGTGGGTTGCAAAGGCTTAGAGGCAGTGGTAAATTCTTTTTTAAACAGAGGCTGTGGCGGCCACACAGTTTTATAATGAAGAGAGATTAGGTTTTGATGGTCAGTTTTAGTTTTTAAATCTCATTAGCCTGTTTCAAGTTAGCGCTACTGGGAGACAATACGATGTGAGTTTAAAGATATCCAATAAATCTTTCATAAATCTCATTTTTAGTATACATTAGTAATAGAGTACACATCATATCTGCCATTCAAGTTGAAAAGACACTTGTGTCTGTTTAGCTTCGAAGGTGAAAAATCAACGAGAAGGATTTGGTCTCGAAAGAGTATTATCAAATTAATTTTTTTATAAATGTCTTAACATCATTAAGGCAAATTATTGAATATTTGATCCATTCCGTAAAAAATTACATTTTTCGTTATCTGAACTAACAAAATCGACATGCAATTGTTCACAGAAAAAAACAGCGCATAAAAAGCCGCAAATTGATATTTTAGTAAGGTGCACTCGTGCTTATTGTATTGAAAACGGAGCCTCGCCGCTTTTTGAAGTTAAAAAGACCGTGAGTCGACGTACGGTCGTCCGGAGTTGTATTACCGTACCAGGTGTTAGAGGTCAAATAAAACTTTATTGACTGAAGGTTTTATCCTGAAGAGAAATGCAAGTTTCAGTTGCAAAAATCAATTACTTAATAAAGTATATTTGATTTTTAGAATTATACATAAGTGTCTTTTTAGCATATACGGCAGAGATAAAACTAAGGGTCTTCAAAGTATGCATCCTATGGGAAGCTCAAATCGATACTCATTCATGTATTATCAGTTTAATCGAAAGAGTGGCTGCGCTACTAGAGAGGATGACAACGCGTCGCTGTTGACGATAGTAGACTGGGTTATTGGTTTGGCGAGATATCCACCACCTAGTATATCTAACGTGAAGCTAACAACTGGACCTCTACTTATAACGCACAACGGGTTACACCTCCATAATTATAATAATTTTCATAATGTATTAGTGAAATTTACATTAGAGGCGCGTCTAGCGTAAAACTACGTGGTCGGGTACGAGATCGACGCACAGCCGGAACGTGGCCTCACACTATACAAACTACACACGCAAGAGCACAGAATACCACCACACAATCCAATGCTATTTTGGCAAACTAGAGAAACCACAACAGATATCCAGACCAGTCTAGACTTCCCTTAACTAATAATTTAGTGAGCCTCATACATAAGTCAGCTTTTAAATTAATGCCATGGAATACTTAACAGATGCCTAAATTAGCGGCATTATTTCTTGCAGCAACTTACAACCACGCGAATAGAGATGTCGAGTTAAGGATTTGGGAAATTAAATGAAAAGCTCTAAGGATCGTTTTTGCGGTTCTAAATTCTAGAATTACAAAAAAATACCTCTAGAACATAATTTTATTTTCAAAAATTAAGCACAACACAAACCTTCCTTAGTGAATTTTATTTAATGTCATAAATCTTTGAGTCAGTATCTCAAAAAAAAATTCAAAAAGGTAAAAATCAAGTATTACAAAAAATCGTTTTAAATTTTCGTATTTTTACATTCCCATCGTTTAAGATTTATAAAGTGTTAGAATTATCCGAATTTTGACACAAGAGCACAGAAAACCTACGTTTAATTTTGTAGCATGTAAAATTTCCCGCTGTTAAAGTCCACATGCAATTTGCCGAAAGTTTATTCTACGATGGAATAAAAGCTGTCGTCTGATACAACGTCCTTAGCAGCAGTGGGAAAACGACAAAGTATGGGTGAATTCGAACTATAATTCGGGACACCGGATTTAAAACAGCACAGAAAAACAAAAGTTAGGATTATTTGCAGGTAATACTTGCAACCGTGAAAAAATAAACATAGTTCGGCGAAAGTTTAACCGAGGTTAGGAGAATTACTCTGATCTCGTCTACTGCGTCTCGCTGAGTGGGCCAATTTCGGTGAAACATGTAGAATCAGCAGCAGAAAAAACGAAAAACTATTTGTTCTCACTGATATATCTCCTCCGAAACAAATTAGACTATCCCTGAAAAAACTATATCGCATGAATTACAATGTATACCGTAAATTCTGCCCTAGATATCGTAATTATCGAATTTTAATAGCGCAAAATCGTGATAACGTATATTGCAAGTTTTTACATTATGTACCGCATAATTGTGCAATCTATAAAGTAAAATTTTAATCTTATTACGCTATTACATTGTATTTCTTCATTTCTGATCTCGCAAGGGTTTGAGTAGTGAACAAGCGATAATAGGAAAAATTAAAGATAAGGTTTACATTTTTATTCGAGGTGTAGCGACAATTACGACGCCAGCGCTATCCTTCATCGTTGAACTTAATTACATTGACGAGAAATGGGGATTCTCATCTGTCAGTTACTTTCCGCGCTTTTGCTAAATGGTAATAAGTAAGTTTTAATTCATCTACTACTGCGATAGCCTAATTTATTTCGGAGAAAATATATCAGTAAACAAGTTTTTTTGTGTTATCTGTTGCTGTTTCTACATGTTATACGGAAATTTCCTCACTTCAGCGTGACGCAACAGACGAGATCAGAATTATTCTCGTAACCTCTGTGAAACTTTCGCCGAAATATGTTTAATGTTTAACCGTTGTAAGTATCACCTACAGTAAATTTTAACTTTTTTCTTTGATTGTTTTAAAACTGGTGTCCAGATTTATAGCTTGAATTCACTCATACTTTGCCTTTTTCACACTGTTGCTAAGGACGCCGTGGCAGACGAGCAAACAAATTTAACTTTATACTTTGTCATATTAATGCATTATAATATCGTACAAAGGTCCGGGTCCTGCTTTTACGTTGTCATATTGCTCTTTCTTGCATTATAGAGGTTTTGCGATATCATTGTGCGATATCTTTTTCTCCGTGATTGTAGACAAATTAGAACTTATTTAATACCATTTTCCCAAAAGCGCAAAAAGTAACTGACAGATGGGAATCCCCATTTCTGACCAATTTAGTGAAGTTAAACGACGATAGATAGCGCTGTCGTCGCAATTCTCGCTACATCTCGAATAAAAATGGTGTGATTATGAGGCGAAAGATTATCCACCTAATGTTAAAAATCGGAAATTATCTTCGATTCATGTAAAGTTCATGTGACTGGGTTAATTTTCGTTGCCGCGAATCTTTCAACTGCAATCGATGTAAACTTTATCTTTCGTCTTTTCTGTGAGTATTGCAACTGGTCTCCGAGATGGGACACCCCCTCAAGCCGAAAACCAAGTTTTGGCAAAGACATATGTATGCCTGTCCGTCTTTCTGTCCGTAAACACGATAAATTTCGAAAAAATCAACAGATTAAATCAAGCGGTGGCATAATTTTGTAGGTCCAAAAAGAAAAAGGGAGTCCATTAACCAGGCATTTTAGATAGAAATTTAAATAGATAGAGCCTTTTAGAAATGTTTGAAACCATTTTTATATTCTTATTCATGATAGTGTAATGTAATCGTCCAAATTTTCTGTCTCTGGGTTTTAACGGATCTTTACGGTTCACTTATAGAATCTGAAAATCTTACAATTTTGTCGGCGTCTGTCTGTATGTCTATATGTCTGTCTGTTATTATGGTTAACTGGATGTTGTAGCCACACTTACTTTTTAAAGATTTGTCCAATCAAGTAAGCATTTGATACTCTTCTTAGCGTTCCTAGAATAAAGGTTCAGTTCGTTAAGCAGATATTTTTCTCTTCAAATTTTACAAATTTTTTTCAAAGTTTCTTATAGATGGGTAGACATCAAGAAAATAATCTATATAATTTTTTATTTTGACGAAGATTAGAAAAGTTATATACTTTTGATAACTTTAAAATTGTTCAGAAAAATAATAAAAAAATATGTTTTGATAGATTAGGAAATTTCATTCAAATTTAAATTCGGTAAAATTTTAAAAAGTTATATGCTTTTCAATATTTTTAAATTCTTCAAAAAAAAGGAAAAAAAAATTTTTTAATAGGTAAAAAAATATTAATGCAAATTTCTACTAGATATAAAATATATGTTTTTCGAAACTATTCTCATAAAATTTCTTACTCAGATAAAGGTTCCAAAAGTTGAATGATTTTTAAAAATATGGAATTTTTGTTTTTAAGCGAGCCGTAAGTTTAAAGCGTTGTTTTTAGTAGATTTGAACAAGATTTACAAATTATCTTGCTGACATTTTTTAATTGGGCACAAATTATCGACCTTAAAGCGTGAGTTTCGCAATGAGAACGTAATCGACAAAGCCAAGGGTTCTTTGAGAACCTTCTTTAAAAACAATTCAAAAAATTGCAGTTACAATTTATGGCTTTAGTTCGTCAGAAATTTAAATCATAGCTTTCGATTAAGTTATAATATTTATGATATTTGAAACAAATGTACGAGGGTAGTTCAATAAGTCCTTAGAATGACCAACAGATAGCGCGCGTATCGCTCCAAATAATCTGTTTTCAGTCAGCACCACTCCCGACTAGATATATGGTGCAGTCACAGTCCACATCTTCTGAATTTACGTGTTTTTATAACCAATTGAAAAAAAAAAAT
>NC_046658.1:47819927-47821799 GCF_010883055.1 Belonocnema kinseyi | reverse complement strand
CGGCTAGGTTAGGTTAGGTCAGGTTTTGTTAGGTTAGGATAGGTTAAACCTCTATGTAGGTTAAGCCGAAGCTGAATGAAACGGTACCACAAACACAACGGGCCAACACAATCAGTTTAATTGTGTTTCGTAAGGTTAGGTTAGGTTAGGTTAGACTAGATTAGATTTATTTCTAGGTTAGGTTCGAGTTGACCTATTCGATGTAGCACACATTTGCTACTGGGAAAATATGCTTCCAGAGCTTTACGTGTAGTTCAATAAATTTCTGGTAATTCAGATTGGGTGAGGTCACGTTCTGTTGGGTAAAGTTATGTTAAATAAGTTGATATCAGGCAAGGGTTGATCATTCACAGTTGTCGACACATTTTTGAAGTGAAAATTTGCATCACTGGCATTATTTTGAAATTTATTTGCTTCAGTGCATGATTTTTCGTCATTTTTTGAGGTTATGGCTCAACAATGACGTGATGGGTTATTTTTGATACCGAATTTGAATTCAGCGCCCCAAAATCGATAGGAATACGTGTGTCTTGTTATCATATCCGCACACTTTGTTTTTGAGTGGCTGTGTTATTAATAAAAATATAGAGGAGACAAAATTTCGCAGAGTCAAGATCTATAGAATTCAATGATCTTTAATTTAAAACAGAAAAATTTAAAATCGCAAGAAAATAGAAAGCTCTGGACATTTTTGAATGAAAAAAGTGCATTTCCTCCAACTGTGCGTCATGAGTACAGTACGTTTGTTTATATATTTTAATAGCTTATAGTCTGTTTATTTTAGAAATGAGGTGTGGAATAATATAATAAACTATTTACTTCAAAATCTCCTTTAAATTTAAATTTTTTAATAAATTTTTTAGGGGCTGAATGCAACGAGAGAAAAGCTTTCAAGATTAAGCAACACATAAATTATTGAACTGTATAAATGTATGTATGATGTTGGGTTCAATTTAAATAAATATATACTTTATATTAAATCCATTTTCTCATTTATCATTCGTGTCATTGACTTTTTTCCAAAAGATACCCTCAAACATTTTAATTACAATTACCACTACTTTTTAGAAATATTTCTTCAAAACATGAAATTTTTAAGATTTTAAAAGAGCAAAGATTCTTTACTTTGCAACGTTAGTGTTGTAGTCTTACATATTCTAATTATTATTATATTTATATTGGATATAAGTAATATTTTTTCCATTAATTCTTCTGATCATGTATATGTTTTAAACATTTTTGTCATTGTGGTCTTAAATATTATTAATTTTTTCATTAGCTACATTAATAATTTCAACAATAAATAATTTTGTTTAACTTTAACAAATAATAAAATCAATAATATGAGAAAAATATATCACAAAAATATAAAGTTCGATTTCAAAATGTATCTCAAAATTAAATTTTATTCATATTAAACTACATATTTTCAAGATTTTTTCTTTTTTGAAATAATTAATAATGGTTACTCTTATTTTTTCATATATTCTTCTTTGTTTATTTGCAAACAGCATCAAGTTTTTAATTATTTTTGATTTTTTTTTAATGCAGTTCAATGAAAAAGACACATACACATACACGTTCGAGGCAGGGGGCTATCGGAAATCAATGTAAAGTTTATCTTTTGGTGTGATATGCCTGCTGCGCGGGCACATTTTCATTGGGCGTTGCGCGCACGGTCCTCGCGCCAAGTTTCAGCGCGCCCCGGGCGTGCCGCCACGCTCTCGCGCTTTGCGCTCGTTTTCGTACATTTAATGCGTATACTTTAACTACGACGGTAGTTCAATAAGTCCTTAGAATGAAGTATAAAAACAATTTTTTTTGGGTAAATTTTTTTTTTTATTTTTCAACATAATCTCCTTGGAGCTCTAT
>NC_046658.1:47814742-47819827 GCF_010883055.1 Belonocnema kinseyi | reverse complement strand
TAACGAAATTTTGCTTAACGCAACACAACTTAACTTAAGTGTTCCCGTTGTAACACAATAAAATTCATTTCATTGTACTACAGGTGGTTACAAATTTAGACGTACATTACTCATTTGAAGAAACTTAGAACTACAAGTAGAATTCACCCTATTTCAATTAACCTGACAATGTTTGTATCAATTAAAATGTAGAACTGTAACTTAAACATGCAAATGAATAAGAGTTTTATTCAAAATGTTTTTCTCTCTACTTTTCTTAAACTTAAGGGATATATTTATACTATACGCAAGAACAGGGTTGCTAGCGTAATCGGTTAGGTTAGGGCAGGTTTTGTTAGGTAAGGATAGGTTAATCGTCTATGTAGGTTAAGCCGAAGCTGAATGTAACGGTACCGCAAACACAACGGGACAACACAATCAGTTTAATTGTGTTTCGTATGGTTACGTTAGGTTAGGTTAGAATAGGCTAGGTTTATTTCTAGGTTAGGCTCGAGTTGACCTATTCGATGTAGCACACATTTGCTACTGGGAAAATATGCTTCCAGAGCTTTACGTGTAGTTCAATAAATTTCTGTTAATTCAGGTTAGGTGAGGTCACGCTCTGTTGGGTAAAGTTATGTTAAATAAGTTGATATCAAGCAAGGGTTGATCCTTCACAGTTGTCGACATGTTTTTGAAGTGAAAATTTGCATCACTGGCATTATTTTGAAATTGGTTTGCCGCAGTGCATAATTTTTCGTCATTTTTTGAGGTTATGGCTCAACCATGACGTGATATGTGATTTTTGATACCGAATTCGAATTCAGCGGCCCAAAATCCATGAGAATACGTCCCAAAATCCATAAGAATCTGTCTTGTTACCAGATCCGCACACTTTTTTTTTTGTGTGGCTGTGTAATTTTTCCAGTCAAAGTATGAGCAAAGTCTTATTATCGGTGAACAATTTTTTTTTTGTTTTTAAGTGCATCCCATTAATGTGAAAATTACATTTAATAACAAAAATAATTTAAAAGTTTGTAGCAGCCAATGTAATACAGAATTTTTGTAACAAAATATTAGAATTTGAGATTTTTCAAATTATAATTTCCTTCAATGTCCAGAACGACTTCAGATATTCCTTAAAATAATACATATTTAATAATATTTGATAAAATATAACAATTCAAATTTTTGTAAATAAATTAGATAAATAAATTTAAAATATTTGCCCTTTCGCATACAGAATTTTTTTGCACTGGAAATGTTTTAAGCCATTGGACGAATGACTGCAAGTCAAAAAAATATTAGAAGAGTTAACAATAACTACTGTTATTAATAATTCTTGTGACAAAATATTTAAAATTGAGGTTTTATCAAATTTAAATTTTCTTTGATGGCCAAGTCGGTGGGTTATTGTCAAAAGATTTTGTATTGAGTGAATCTTAGCATGCAGTGTTATGATTCATTTCCAATCTATTACGATTGAAAACCCGACTTTTTCCGAGTAATACTGCCAAAATTGGGACATTTTTTATGTATATTGTTTATAAACATGTTAGTTGTTATATTCCACTGAATATGATCAAAGATACATTTTTTAGGAATATCCGTAGCCATTGTAGCGATTAAAGAAAATAAAAATTTTGATAAAACCTTATATTTGAATATTTTGTCACGAGAATTATTCATAACAATGGTTATTGTTAACTTCTACCATATTTCTGTGACTAGCAGTTATTCGCTTAACAGCTTAAAATATTTCCAGCATAAAAAAGAATTTCTATGCGAAAGGACCAAAATTTTGAATTTCTTTATCTAATGTATTTACAAAAATTTAAATTGTTATATTTTATGAAATGTTATTGAATATTTATTGTCTCAGAGAATACCTGAAGTCTTCCTGGCGTTTGAAGGAAATAATAATTTGGAAAATCTCAAAATATAATATTTTGCCACAAGAATTGTTTATAACAATAGATATTATAAACTTTTAAAGTATTTTTGTTATGAAATGTAATTACTACAATTATGTGAATCACTTTTAGTACCAAAAAATTTTACCGATAATAAGACCATTTGTTAAATTGTTTATCAAATTTGTATCAAACAAATAAATGGAATGATAAACAAATGATTTGTATTTTATGAGTCCCTAAACTTTAATTTTAGACAATATAAAGTTTTCCTGATCAGTTATCAAAGCGTAAAAAATTGTTATGTACAAAATTTCAGTTTTTCCATGCTTTGAGTAGAAAAATTATTAATAAACAAATAGAGAAGACAAAAGTTCGGAGCGTCAAGCTGAATGAAAAAAGTGAATTTCCTCCTACTCTCCGTTATGAGTACGGTACGTTTGTTTATAGAGTTTAATATTTTATAGTCTGTCCATTTTAGAAATGAGGTTTGAAATAATATAATTAACTATTTAATTTAAAAGCTCCTTTAAATGAAAATTTTTAAATAGAATTATTAGGGGTTGAATGCAGCGAGAAAAAACCTTTGAAGATTAAACAACAAATAAATGATTGCACTGTATAAATGAATACAAGGTGTCTAAAAAGTCCCGGGACGGTTGAATGTTTCCTCAGGGGAAATATTTTTCAAAAAAGTGAAGGTCTCTACTGATGTAAATTTCAACGAGGAATTCAATGGTGATCTTCCTTTTGACCTTGAAGTTGATCTTCATGGCTTTTTGAAGGTCAACTTTGTTTTTTTTAAAGGAAACCCCCTTTTTTACATATGAAATCGTTAGAGCAGAAAATTCTACGTTTAGGTGCGTACCCAAGTCATAGGTCAATTGTAAAGTTCAAGGTAAGTTAGACGTTATTTGAAATTAACAAAGTTTTCCAAGATGTCATTGTAATTCCTGAAGTAAATTTCAACGAGAAATTTATTGGTGAGCTCTGTATTGATCTTGGTTACAGCGTTTTGAATATTTTAAAATCATAAGGAAATTTTTCATTAAAAGTTCCAGGTGTTCTGGTGAGAGTTCTGTTCCTCCACGCAGAGTTATACTATCCTATACCGTTTTTGGATACCTAAGTCAATACATAAGGCGATACCAAAATCCTATACCGTTTTTCCATACGAATATTACGTATCGAAACTAAATTTACGTATTACGAGTACATACTTACTTTCTTTCGCTAAAAGATTATTATGGCGCAAGCTAAACTTTCGGAACGAGAGAGGGTATCAACAATTGAAAGAACTGTAAGGCGCTTTATGAATCATGGATCTATCAAGGACCTTCAGAGAACTGGCCAGCCAAAATCTGTGGGATCTGAGGAGATGCAGATGGACATAGCCCAAGCATTTGTTGAAAATCTACACCTTAGTTTACGTCGGGCTAGTGATGAGCGTAACGTTGCTCATGAGACAGTGCGAAATATTTTAGAATGCATTAATTTCCATCTTTACAAAGTTCATCTGGTACAAGAGCTCAATGAAGACGATCCTGATCTCGGGTTCAATTATGTGAAATTATGATGGACAGGATTAAGAGAGATTCTATTTTCTTGTACCCTACAGTATTTTAGGATGAATCTACCTTCACTTTATAAGGTGAAGTTAACAGGCAAAATTGTAGATATTGGTCCGACACAAATCCTGATTGGATGTTGGAGAGTTACACACAATATCCACAAAAGGTTATTGTTTGGGCCGGTATCTTGAATGATACATCGATGGACCCTTTCTTCATCGATGATAAACTCAATGCCCGTGCATATGAAGAGCTTCTCAGAAACCAAATTGTACCAAGAATAAGGGATATTACAGACGATAATTTTCAAAACATTTGCTTCCAGTCGGACGGAGCAACGGCTCATTACGGTAGGGAGGTTCGAGAATATTTCGATACTCAGTTCCCTCAAAGGTGGATTGAAATAAGGTGTGAAATCGAGTGGCCTGCTAGATCTCCTGATCTGACGCCTCTCGACTATTTTCTTTGGGATTATTTGAAGAGCAAAGTATACTCAACGCAACCGCAAAGCTTAAACGAATTGCAGAATCGGATTCTGCAACAGGCTCCTTTGATTGATAGGGAGATGATTCGTAATGCTGTAACTCATTTTTACATTTGCATAGCTTTTTGTCAAGAAGTTCAAGGTTTTCAATTCGAACAACTTCACTGAAGCGTGAGAGGCAAGGGGACTCACGCTAATCAAGCACCCCGAAACGTGAGAGGCAAGAGGACATACGCTAATTCAGCACCCCAAAGGGAACAGAATTTACTACGTCCACGTCGTTGTTCCTGATTAATGCTAAACGTAAACGTAAACTGCTTGGAAAAACCCTGAAAAAACCTTGAAGATCATCAGCAAGATCATTACAGAGCTTACCAATGAGCTTCTCGTTGAAATTTACTTCAGGAATTGCACTGAACTCTTGGAAAACTTTATTAATTTTAAATAACCTCTAACTGACCTTGATCGTTACAATTGACCTATGATTTAGGTATGCACCTGAACGTAGAATTTTCCGCTCTATCGATTGAAAATGTAAAAAAGGGAGTTTTCATTTAAAATGGTAAAGTTGACCTTCAAAATGCCATGAAGTTCAACTTCAAGGTCAAAATGAAGGTCATAAATGAATTCCTCGTTGAAATTTACTTTAGGAATTACGGTGACATCTTGGAAGACTTTGTTAATTTCAAATAACCACTAACTGACCTTGAACGTTACGATTGACCTATGACTTGTACGCGTAACTGAACGTAGAATTTTTTGCTCTATCGATTGCAGATGTAAAAAAAGCAGTTTTCCATTTAAAAAATTTAAGTTGACCTTCAAAAAGCCATGAAGGTCAACTTCAAGGTCAAAATTAGGATCACTATTGAATTCCTCGTTGAAATTTACATCAGTAATGACCTTCACTTTTTTGAAAAACATTTTACCTGAGGAAATATACAACCGTCTTGGACTTTTTAGACACCCTGTATATGATATTCTGTTCAATTAAAATAAATATATACATTATATTAAATAATATTAAATCCGCTTTCTCATTTATTAGTCTTTTCATTATCTTTTTACCAAATTATTCCCTCAATATACAATATACGTTATATATTTTTCATTAATTCTTCTGATCATGTATAATGTA
>NC_046658.1:47812085-47814642 GCF_010883055.1 Belonocnema kinseyi | reverse complement strand
AATGTATAATTTCTTCTGATCATGTATATGTTTTAAATATTTTTGTCATTGAAGTCTTTATTATTATTAATTTTTTCATTAGCTACATTAATAATTTTAATAAAAAATAATTTTGTTTAACTTTAACAAATAATAAAATCAATAATATGAGGAAAATAAATCACAAAAATATAAAGTTCCAACTGCTTTTAAAATGTATCTCAAAATTAAATTTTATTCATACTAGTAGTCTTGCGCGCGCCTATTTATCTTTTTATGAAAAAGAATAAATGAACAGCCTATCTTTTCTATGTTATACATATTTAATGAATGTCGCAAAATATTGGTATAAAATAATACAAGATATCAAGGGATGAGTTCTATATCTGAAACTGTAATTAATCTTTTATAATAGGATTTCAACGAATTCTTTATTTTTAGGTAGAAAATTAACTATTTTATTCCAAATGAGCTTTTTTTGTTTTATTAAAGATTAATTTAATCTAATATTGATGATTAGCATTTCCTATGATTTTGTAGCTCACGTTGATGATAATCATATTCTTTAAATAATGAACTTTGCATTTTTACACCACAATTTTCCTCGTTGCCACTCGGTAAACTCTTCCCTGAAAATTTTGGTAAAGTCTCCCCAACATCAGTTCATGCGATCAATGTCATAACATTTTTAGTAATAACTGTTTTATTATTCCGATTTATATCAAATCAGTAGACTTCTTTGTAAGGCAAATTTCTGCCAATTTTCGATTATCGGGCTTAGTTAAGTCTCCCACTTTCTCCTGGACTTATCACATTAAAGTTTATGAAAAACATAAATATTTTATTTAAAATTAAAATAATAATTATTATATTTCAAATTACATTGAAATTAATGAAATATTGTATTCAAAATAACACTTTCAGCAATTAAGTATTTGAAAAATTATCATGTGGGGCGAAGGTGTTGTAAAAAATTTAGTTGATGGTGGTAGATGGAGAGTCAAGGTGTTATAACTGTTTAACAGAAAAATATTGTTTTGACTTGAAAGTTTAAGAAGTGGGACAAATTTTTTTATTTCCTAACTGGCAATTCTTCATTTGTTTAAAATTCGTCTTTCTAGTTGAAAAATTCATAATTTTAGTCAAAAAATAATCTCTTTGGTTAAAAAATTTACTATTTTTTTTTAAATTCTTTTTTTTCGGAAATAAATTAATAGTCTGTGTAAAAAATTAACTTTGCTACTTTTGGTTTGAATTCGAATTTCTTACAGAAAATTAACCTTTATGATTGAAAATTCGTTTCCTTATTTTACAAAGCATCTCTTGGCAGCATCTGCATTCGCTGAAATATCAAATATTACATTTTCTGTCTAAAATTCATATTCGCAGGTTAAGAAGTCAACTACTTTGTTGAAAATTTACATGCAGGTGCGAAAATTCAACTCTGGTTAAAAATTTAAATATTTTGTTGAAAATCTTTTCTTTTTGTTATAAGATATCTACCACTTCGTTATCATTGAGAATTCTTTCTTTTTTAATGCAACTCTTTTTGGTTAAAGATTAATCTTTTTTGTTTGAGAATTTGGGCATTCTGTTTAAAATTTATATTTGTAGGTTGAAAATTTAACTATTTGGTTAAAAGTTAAACTATTTGTTGTCTAATGCAAATCTTTTATTAAAAAGCCAAATTTTTAACAAGACCGTTTACACTGAAAATGAAAAAGTTTAATTTTCAGTTTTAAAAAATTAACGAACTTGCAATCAAATAGATACTTTTTTATCCAAAAATATAACATTTTAACAAAATGGTTAAATTTTTAAATAAGTAAATGAATTTTCAACCAAAAACTAAAAAATATGATTATTCTAAAACAACAACAGCTGAATTGAATAAAAAAATTAATTTCATGAAAATTTTTAAATTTTTTAACCAGAGAACCACAAATTCCATTTTTTGGTTAAACTATGCAAGATACGAAAAAAATGAAAAAGCTCAAATTACACGCACTGGAAAAACTACAAATTCATAATGAATCACTTTTTGACACAAGTTGCGAAAAAATAAACAAACTAAATGTGTGGAAGACGGTAATCGGTACAGTAAAATGTGTAATAAAAAAATGGTTTGCTAAATAAGATCTAAAATTTTGATTTTCACATTTCTTTGATAGGGCACGCGCTTTTTACATTCACACTATAATGAGAATGTATTGGCTTCATACGAAAAATGACTTTCGCGGATTCCATCAAATATCGACGTTTTGAGATTTCCTCAGAAGGAACAAAAAATTTTCAGGTTGGTACGAGGGTAGTTCAATAAGTCCTTAGAATGAAGTATAAAAACAATTTTTTTTGGGTAAATTTTTTTTTATTTTTCAACATAATCTCCTTGGAGCTCTATACACTTGGTCAATCGCTTTTCAAGTTTTTTTAATCCTTCAGAAAAGTGCGTTTTCGGAAGTAATGGTGTATCCACGTTTCATCCACAGTCACAAATCGACGAAAAAATTCCTCACGATTCCGACTTATGCACGCCAAAAGAGCCTCAGAGGCGACCACTCTATTGCGTTTATTCTCA
>NC_046658.1:47781829-47811985 GCF_010883055.1 Belonocnema kinseyi | reverse complement strand
ACAAATGTGGGGCAAATACAAAGACCGAGCGCAAAGGACGAGACAAATGCAGCATCGAGCGCGAAGCGCGAGATGAATACATCGTCGAGCGCGAAGCGCGCGGACCAATAGTCGCGCGTCTCAGGCACTCTCAAACTTGCAAGCAAAGCGAGTCGCTCGCGCAGCGCGCGATGAGAATGTGCCCGCGAAGCGGGCAGATTTTTTGTATAAAATTAATCTTCTTGTTTGGAAATTCTTTTTGCTGATTTAGGATTCAACCATTTTTATGAAAATTCTTTTTTTTCAACATTAATTTATTGAAGTGAAAATTTAACTTTCCATTTTTGGTTAAAAACGTATTGATATTTTTAATTGCAATATGTTTTGGTAGAGAACTCAGCTATTTTTTAATTGCACTTCTTTAAGTTGAAAATTATTTTTTTAACTAAGAACTGAACTATTTAATTTTTCGTTGAATACTAAGTTCATGATTGAGGCTTCATCTGTTTTGGTTCAAAGCGAACCTTTTTGATTGGAAATTCAACTATTTGCTTCAAATTTCTTTTTATTAATTTCTATAACGATAAAATCTAATTATATTACTTCTGGTTAAAAAATGATATTTTTTGGGGTAAAAATCATATATTTGTTTGAAACTTTCTAGATTTTGTAGAAAATTCGTAATTTTTTGTAGAAACGTAATATTATTGGTTGAAAATTAATATTTTTCATTAAGGATTGAGTTATTTAAAAAAAATACTTTTCAGTTTGTGAAAAACAAATCTGTTGAAAAGAAATTTCGATTCTACTATTTTTGGTTGAAAATTGATATTTTAAATTGAAAATTGACCTTTTGTACTTAATAATTAAAATTTTTTAATTTTTATGTTTTGGTAAAAAATTAATCCTTTTGATTTAAAATCGACCTTTTTTCGTTAAAGATTGAACTATTTGGAAAGAAATTTATCTGTTTTGATGCAGTATTTCGAAATTGAGAATTTTGTTGAAAATTCGTTATTTTTGGTAGAAAAATAAACTTCTTAATTGAAATTTTATCTTTGTTTCGAGGATTCTATTATTACATGAAAAATTCGTTTTTTTGTGAAAAACTAATTTCTTTTAGAGAAAAGTCGATTATACCATTTTTGATAGAAAAAGGATATTTTAAAAAAATTGATCTTTTTTTGTTAAAATTATAATTTTTTAAACCGTCTTTTTAAACAGGGAAATTATTCTTCGCAGTTGAAAATTCATTTTCTTCATTGAGGGTTCAATTATTATTTTTTTGAAAATTCCTTCATAGTTAGTCCAAAATTAATTTATGTAAAATAAAAATGGATTATATCATTTTTTGTAGATAATTGATATTTGAAATTAAAAATTTATCTTTTTTAGTTGAAAATTCAACCCTTTGGTTTGAAAATGTACATATTTCGATGAAAATTCGTTGTTTCGGTAGGAAATTAGTCTTCTCGTTTGAAAATTCATCTTTGTGATTGAGAACAAAACTATTAAGTTGCACATTCCGTTTTTTTTTGTTAAAAATTAAATTCTCTAACTGAAAATTTAACTCTCACACTTTCGATACAAAATTGAAATTTTGAATTACAAATTGATATTTTTGTGTTGAAAAATCAATTATTGGTTTCAAACATCGTCTTTTTTTATATAAAATTAATCTTGTTGGTTGAAAATTCATCTGTTTGTTTGAAACTTCAACTATGTATTAATTTCTTTAAGGAAAATTTGCATTGTACCATTGTTGGTTAAAAACTAATCGTCTTTTGAGAGAATTAATTTTATGGGTAACAAATTATTTTTTTTTATATTATTTTTAACATAGATGTCCAAATTCGACTTTTTATTGCTTTATATGGGAAAAAACGTCTTGCATAATTGACTATGAAATAATTTTCATCGCTGAGAGATTCTGCTAAATAATGTATAGAACCTGCTTGATTTTAAGTGAATTCCATCTTATTCTAAATACTTTTTATAATATTGTTCTTGGATTGAAAATTAATTTAGTTGAAAACAATTTACATCTGTATAAGGCTTCTTTCAATTTATAATGATAAATTTCGTACAAACAGATCATCTGAAAAATAACAAACAAAGGAATGAAATAATAAACTTTTTAATATAATTACATACACGTCACTGAAAAAATCATTTGTAAACAACTTTTTCGATTGAAAATGGTTTCATTAAATAAAAAATTGATGACAAAACTTTTTCGATTACATTGGTATTGTTTTCTCATTAATTGCACTTCTTTAAAATAAAATAATGTTTTAAGATTACTGCAAGATTTATCAATAGTTCTTAATAACATTAAACAAAATTTAAATTTAAAAATAAGTGATTTTTATTTTTTATTAATTCACAACTAAGATATTAATCAAAAAATACTGCTTCCATTTGTAAAACTGCGTACTTACAAGATATTGTGTACTTTTCATAAATTTAATAAAATTCTCTGATATAGGCCACCATTGTGTCTACTGTTTGGTGTCAAATTCATCTGTTTTGTTTAAATAAACTAAAAGCTGCATTATTCTATTTTTGTTTAAAATTTGATATTTTTTATTGAACTTTGATCTTTTTTAGTTAAAAGTGGAATTATTTGTTTGAAAATTTATGTATTTTGTTGAAAATTTGTGTTTTTTGTTAGAAATATAAAACTACTTCCTTGAAAATTCATCTTTTTAATTGAGAATTTAACTATTTTCTTGAAAGTTCCTTCAAAGTTAGTCCAAAATTAATTTATGTAAAATAAAATTGGATTATATCATTTTGGGTAGAGAATTGATATTTGAAGTTAAAAATTGATCTTTTGTAGTTGAAAATTCAACCCTTTGGTTTTAAAATGCACATATTTCAATGCAAATTCGTTGTTTCGGTAGGAAATTAATCTTCTCGTTTGAAAATTCATCTTTGAGATTGAGAACAAAACTATTAAGTTACACATTCCATTTTTTTTGGTAAAAATTAAATTCTCTAACTGAAAATTTAACTATTCCGCTTTTGGTGGAACACTGGAATTTGGAATTAAAACTGGATATTTATTGGTTGAAAATTTAATTATTTGTTTCAAACATCGTCTTTTTTATATAAAATTAATCTTCTTGGTTGAAAACACATCTGTTTCCTTAAAAGTTCAACTATTTATGTATCATCAAATGCATCTATTTTAGTAAAATTTCAATTAATTTGTTGAAATTTAATTGTTTGTTGTTAAATATTAATTATTTTAACTAAAAAGGAATTGTGCTATTCCTGGTTTTATATATTTATATTTTTAATTAAAAATTTATCTTTTTTAGTTGAAAACTCCACTATTTGTTTGAAAACTGATCTTTTTGATTAGGGTTCAACTATTTTGTTAAAAATAAATTAAAAATTCAACTGAACAATCTTAGGATGACAAATTATATTTTTAATTAAAAATTAATTTTTTCATTTGAAAATTCGTTTTTCTGGTAGAAAATTATTTTTCTTTGTTAAAATCTTATCTTTTTTATTTAGGATGGAACTATTTCCCTGATTTTTTTTGTTTGTTAAAAATTACTGTCTAAGGAAAATTTTAATTATAACATTGTTGGTTGAAAACTAATCGTTTTTTTTAAGAGAATTAATGTTATGGGTAAAAAATTAATTTTTTTTTAATTATTCCTAGCATAGATGTCCAAATTCGAATATTTTGTCTTAGATTGGAAAAAAATGTCTTGCATAATTTACTATAAAACAATTTTAATCGCTGAAAGATTCTGTTAAATAATGTGTAGAACCTTCCTGATTTTAAGTGTATTCTATTTTATTTTAAATACTTTTGATAATATTGTTCTTGCATTGAAAATTAATTAAGTTGAAAATTCTATTATTTGTTTTAAAAAATTTTTTTAAATAGAAAATTAATATTTGTGTTTGAAATATCATCTTTTTTGTTAAAACTTTTACTCTTTGTTGTCAAATTCATCGCTTTTAATTAAAATTTAAAATAATCTGTGAACAATTTCATTTTTTCATCGAATATTAACTTTTATAACTGCAAACTGAATTATTCTATTTTGGTTTAAAATTTGATATTTTTTGTTTAAACTTCATCTTTTTAGTTAAAAATTATTTTATGGGTCAAAAATTAATCTGTTTTTTATTATTCTTAACATAGATGCTCAAATTCGACTTTTTTGTCTCAGATCGGAAAAAACGTCTTGCGTAATTTACTATAAAAGAATTTTAATCGATGAGAGATTCTGCTAAATAACGTGTAGAACCTGCCTGGTTATAAGTAAATTCTATTTTATTTTTAATTCTTTTTATAATATTGCTCTTGCATTGAAAATTAATTTAGTTTATAATTCTATTATTTGTTAAAAAACATTTTCTTTAATAGAAAATTCATCTTTTTTGTCAAAACTTTTACTATTTGGTGTCAAGTTCATCTGTTTTAATTAAAACTTCATCTTTTTTGTTAAAAATTATTTTATGGGAGAAAAATCAATCTGTTTTCCATTATTCTTAACATAGATGCTCAAATTCGATTTTTTTTGTCTCAGATCGGAAAAAAACGTCTTGCATAATTTACTATAAAAGAACTTTAATCGCTGAGAGATTCTGCTAAATAATGTGTAGATCCTTCCTGATTTTAAGTAAATTCTATTTTATTTTAAATTCTTTTTATAATATTTTCCTTGCATTGAAAATTAATGTAGATGATAATTCTATTATTTGTTTTTAACAAATTTTGTCTAATTAAAAATTAATCGTTGTGATTAAAAATTCATCTTTTTTGTCAAAACTCTTACTATTTAATGTCAAGTTCATCTGTTTTAATTAAAATTTTTAATAAAGTGTAGAAAATTTCATTTTTTGGATTGAATATTAACTTTTATAAACTAAAAACTAAATTATTCTATTTTTGTTTAAAATTTGATATTTTTAATTGAAACTTCATCTTTTCTATTAAAAATTATTTTATGGTTAAAGAATTAATCTGTTCTTATTATTCTTAACATAGATGTCCAAATTCCATTTTTTTTTTGTATCATATCAGAAAAAACGTCTTGCATAATTTACTATAAAAAAATGTTAATCGCTGAAAGATTCTGCTATATAATGTGTAGAACCTGCCTGAATTTAAGTGAATTCTATCTTATTTTGAATACTTTATATATTATTGTACTTGGATTGAAAATTCTATTATTTGTTTATTTGTTAAAACAGATGTTTTTAAATAGAAAATTAATCTTTGTGATTGAAATTTCATCTTTTTTGTTAAAACTTTTATTATTTGCTGTCTAATTCGCCTGTTTTAGTTGAAATTTTAAATAACCTGTAGAAAATTTCATTTTTTTTATTGAATATTAAGTTTTATATACTAAAAACTGAATTATTCTATTTTTGTTTAAAATTTGGTATTTTTTATTGAAATTTGATTTTTTTTGTTCAAAATGGAATTATTTGTTGGAAAATTTCCGTAATTTGTTGAAAATTTATGTTTTTTGTTAGAAATATAAATATGAAGACCCGATCCATTCATAAACCTGAACATAATTCATTCAATCCCACATTTCTTAAACCATATATTATTTAAAAGCACATAAAACATTGGAAACCTATACATTTTATACAGCTGTTTTGTTGTGAAGGTCAAGTACAAGGAGTTTAATAATACTTTTCTGATATTGAGTAAAGTTAGTGTAAGATTGGTGTATTTTTAGTTATAAGTTAATGTTTTAGTTATTATTTGGATTAAATATAAACATTAAGTATTATTCCTGTGATGCATGGAATTTGTTATAAAATTTCGTTGCTGATGAAAAATGTGGTAGCAACTTATTGAGGTTTTGAGGTTAATATTACATTTTGCAATTCAAGAGCGAACTGCTCGCAGTAAACAAATTTATCAAAAAGACGTGAGATGAAAACATAAAAAGCTATTTTTTATTTGAATCCTGATTAAAATAGTTTCTGTTTTTTCACCAAACATTTTATAAATTTGAATGACATCTTTGTGTAACTTGTAAGAAAAATTACAGTAAAAGCTTAACTTTCTTAAAGTTTCTGTAGTACATTTTCGTTACCTTTCATAGCAAAAAATAATATCTGGTAGATTTTTGTAGATATAGACGGAAGATTGACATTAAAATGGCCGAAATTATCTAATTCTGCGATCAGCAGTTCGCTTTTGTATTCTAACATTAATTCCTAACCTCAAAATTTCAAAAGTGGTTATCGCATTTTCCACCAGCAATGGACTTTAATAACAAAATCCATGCTTTATAGAAATATTACTTAATGTTAATGTTTATATTAATGACAAATAATAGAATCAACATTAACTTTTAACTAAAAATATACTAACCCTACCGATTTGAAATCTCAGAGTATATGCTAAAGATTCTCAAGGCTCTGAGAAGCTCGGAGAAATTCTCCGCAGGCACTCAGGTAGATATATTTAATGGTCCAGATAACTCGTTCAAATGCTTTGAAGGCTTTAAAATTTTCTTTCCGAAATTGAAATAAAAATACGATCATAAATAACAAGCAGATGCCCCGTATTGCGATTGCAGTCGTACGGGTGGAAAGGTGGTGATAAATCAGAAGCGTTGATTAGTATTAGCGACCTCGAAATTTGATTCGATTATTATTCCCACAGTGATCCAAAAATACTTGCGCATGCTTGAACTGTGCGTCGCTCATTGGCTCTAGTTCGCGTACGTATTTAAAAATCAAGTACAGACGCGCATCGTAGCCGATGAACGTCACTCAAATCCAGGCAAGCGCAGATCAAACCAGACTCGTTGGGCTCATTATAACTTCAAGAAAACGCGTGTAACGTTTCATTACTGTCGAACTCACGGTGACTCACGAGTGTCCCTTTCACACGCGTGTAGGTATCAAAGAACGAGCAATCGTGACAATTTTTTCAATATTTTCCAACTCTGTCTAGCCCATTCACAACTCGTGTCTCACGCATATAGCAATGAAAATCGAGTAGTGTGACAATCGAAATCGACAATATCGTTAAGAGATTTCATATTAAGGATTAAATTATCATATCATGCTATGCGCCGGTTGATAGTGATCTTAGAGAAGTAAAAGATGCCTTCTGGGACACTTTAAATGACACAATAAACATTTGCGAACATGGGGAAAGAGTAATTCTACTAGGAGACATGAATGGGTGGGCATCCAAAATCAGGATACTGAAAGAGTATTAGGTAATTTTGGGGATCCAAGAACAAACTATAACGGAGATAAATTAGTCGGTCTATGCTTAGAAGGGGGTCTGTTTATTACAAATACTTGGTTTAGGCATAAAATGATCCACATGTACACCTGGTCTAAAGGAAATAGCCGCAGTAGAATTGACTTTGTTGTTGCAGATGAAAGACTAAAAGAGTTAGTCAACGATACAAGAGTCATGAGGGGTCCTGAATGCAATACTGATCATTACCTTGTGATCTCAAACATTAACTTAGGTCGGGGATGAAGAAAAAAGAGAACCAAGAAAGCAAAACAAACGCGAATCAAAATTGAGAACCTACAGAAACCGGATGTGCGAATAGATTTCTAAAATAAGATAATTAAAAGCATAGACAGGGCAACATGGGAGGACCGTATAAAAAACAAAGATATAGAGGGCGCCTGGACAATGTTACGGGATATCCTTGTTAGATTTACGATCGAAGTGTGTAGTACCGCAGTTGTAGGAAGAATCTCTAGTGATGCGTGGTGGAATGATGAATTCCAGGCTGCCCAAAAAGCAAAAAGAGAAGCGTACAAGAGAACTTTGAACATTGCAGGTCTTAGCAATGAAGAAAGAAGTAGAGGTAGAAATGATTGTAGACGCGAAAACAGGATACTTTAACGATTAGTTAAAGAAAGTAAAGATACAATTAGAGCAGAAGAAGAGAAAAAAATACAAAATGACTTTGAAGGAAGCAGGAAACTACTTTATAAAAAAATGAAAGGAAACAAAAGTACAGAAATTGTAAACATGAGAAATAGTAGGGGGGAAATAGTATATGATACCACATAGAGTGTGCGAATTGATAAATTTATGTTTCGAGATGGGAGACGTCCGAGACGATTGGAAAAGAGCGATTATCGTACCAATATACAAGAGAAAGGGAGATAAAATCGAGTGCAATAATTACAGAGGGATTAGCTTATTAAGCACCGTAAGTAAAATATGTTCAAAAATACTTATTCGTAGGGTAATGAAAATAACAGAAGCAAAGATTTGGGAAGTCCAAAGTGGTTTTATGCCAGCAAGGTCATGTACGGATCAAATATTCAGCTTAAGGCAAATAACAGAAAAAAGTTTGAGAGTAGGAAAAAAAGTTTTCTGTGCATTTGTTGACCTAGAAAAAGCTTTTGACAAGGTAGATAGAAGTAAACTTTGGGAAGTACTGAAAGAGTATGGAGTCAATGGATGGATCATACAAGCTATAAAAACAATATATACAGGTAGCAAAGCGAGTGTAAGAGTGAATGGGAAACTGAGTGATTGTTTCGATATTATTCAAGGAGTTAGACAAGGATGCGTTATGTCTTCATGGCTATTAATATTATTTATGGACAAGTGTTTAAGAATGGCTCTCTTCGAAGAAGAGGGTGTAGATCTCCAAACAGTAAGGGTACGTGGGTTAGCGTTCGCAGATAATAAGATTGTTATGGCAGAGTCTATCGAAGACTTACAAAGAATGTTGAATAAACTAGATACAAGCATGAAGAGCATGGGCCTCAAAATTAACGCAAATAAAACAAAAACAATGGTGTTCGAAGGAAAGAGTGAGAAAACACTATGCAATATTCTAATAAATGATGAGAGAATTGAGCAAGTTGATAAGTTCGTATATCTTGGTAGCTTATTTACTAGGGACCGGAAGATAGATGAGGAATTAGATAGACGAATAAATGAAGGTAAGAAGGTTATTGGTAGAGTTCCCCTTATCAGAAGTAAAAATATATCAAATAAAGCTAAAATGGCAATACATAATTCCATATTTGTACCGACAGTGCTATACGGTAGCGAGACATGGATTTATCAAGATAAAGATAAGAGTAAAATTAACGCAATTGACATGAGATTCATGCGCATAATATGTGGAAAAACCCTGATGGACAAAGTAAGTAACGAGACAATTCTAAAAGAATGTGGTGCAGAAGAGACGCTAGTAGAAACATGGGAAATAAATCGGTTAAGATGCTTCGGACATGTTGAGAGAGTGCCAAATGAACGACTAACGAAACAAGTGTATCAAGATAAAGTAAATGGCAGCGTGCCCAGAGGTAGACCGCGGAAAGAATGGTAGAATGTGTGAATGAGACCCTAGTTAGAAGAGACATAAGAAGTCACAGAAACACGAGAGCCTGCATAAAAAAATGCATGGACATAAAAGAAGCTAGAGAAATATGCCAGGACAGGAAAGTATGGCGGCAAATAGTTAATAAAAAGAGTGTCAGTAGAGTGAATGAAGCCTGAAACAAAAGACCTTGGCCACTAATGGACCCAAGTAGGGAACCTTACATAACGACTTCGTGAGGTTCTACGCTTGGGGTGATTGCTAGAGAGATTGATCAGCAACCTGGGTCGGAGCAGTGTTGCGGAACGAACGTGTTATTTACTTAAATAGCACGAGAATTATGGATCAATCTGAAAAATTTCTATCCCTTCCACACACTACCCCTTTCATGACTTTATTCATGAAATTCATATTAATGACAATATTTTCATGACTTTTTCTTCTTTTAAATAATTAGTAATAGTTAAATTTATTTTTTCGTCTATTTTTTTGATCATTTGCAAACAGCATCAAGTTTTAAATTATTTTTGCATTTTTCTAATGCAATTCAATGAAAAAGAAGACCTACTTTTTGTGGCGCCATCTGTTGGATTAGTTTAACCGACAATTCCCCTGCGGATCGTAAGAAAAGAGAAAAGTGGGGGCGATCCATGGGCCTAATTTCCGACGAAAGATTCTCTGCAAAAAATACTAACTTCACAGGATAAACTTTACACAAAAATCGGTTAAACTTTCTTTTGTTTTTCCATGACAAACACATGTTTTCTGAAAGACGCGAAGTTGGCTAAACAAAACTTTGTCTATCTAAAAAATTCCCTGTGACAAATTTTATTCATATTTTCTTCTGTGATATTTTTTTAATTTAAAAATTGTATGTACGGTTTTTTGTAGTACTCAGAAACCTAACGACTTTGTTGTTTTATTTCAAAGAATATGTAAGTAATCTAAAAACCAATAATTATATTCTGAGGGCGGTATGAGTGACTGAATGACGATTCTTTTTGCTTAGAAGTGAAGCAGAGCCGAGGGCAGGACCGAACAGGCCAAATGTCGTCGCTAAGAGGGCTAATGTGAATGTGTAATCTCTAGTTAGTTTAGATCTGAATTAGATACTAGAGAGACGTTATTTTGAAAGTGCTCTTGGAATAAAGCACAAGCTTATGCCAAATTGTATGACGTAGTTTTATTTCCAAAGCCTAATTTCCTATTTAATTAAAAATAAAAACATTTATATTTTTAAAAAGTGATACAAGCTACGAAAGAGATTAGTAAACCAAAATTGTGCACCTAAAACACATCTACAAATTTTTTGTAAATAAATTTTTGATAGAACTTTTAGTTTCGGTTCTATTTGTAAAAAATAAAATCACAAGTAACATTCTTATCATTTATGATTCATAAAGTATCAGAATTTTTCGAAATTTTACACCACCGTTTTTCATGGGATCTCCACGTTTTGAAACTCCCTGATTTCCTGATCTTGTTTGCCTTCTAGGACAGAAGGAGCAGGAGTCACATGATGAATCATTTTATTAGATACCCGCCAATTGTTGCTCGATGTTGTATTTATCTCGCGCTTCGCGCTCGATTATGAATTTACCTCGCGCTACGCGCTCGTTTTTTATATTTTCGCAAATTTTTCCGCAAATATTTTAAAATTAAGACTCAAAACATCCATCACTGCAATTTTTTAATTGTGAATTCTCTTTCGTTAAAAGAGAGTTTGAGCGCACCTACGGCATGCGACTGATGGCAATCGCACTCCGCACTTGGTCTTTGCATTTCTTCCACATTCGGGCACAGACCTTTTAAAACCAAACCTGAACGGATCTACAACTGTAATTTTGTGATTTTGAACTCTCTTTTGTTAAAGCTCTTTTGGGTTTAACGAACACATTCTCATCATGTATCTCGTGCTTCGCACTCGATTTTAGCCAACATGTAAACTTTTCTACATTATACACAACACTTTCAAATCAATTACAATACATTTTTTATGTAACTCTGCCTGGGATTACTTATTAAAAAATTGCAAAATAAAAAGCAAATTGTATTTATCATGATTATTTTTGTATTTGTATTTGTAATCAAAAAATGATTAATAATAAATTTATAGATCTTTTTAGGCGAACAACGTTTGTCTGGTAATTTAAGTTCATACCGTGTGTCGTTTGAAACAAATTTAATATTTTTATTTTGAATGATATTTTTTACGATTAAAGCAAAAACTACGTGTCCTATCAAAAATTATAGCTCTTTTTTGGATAAACAATTTTTGTCTCATTTTTTTCATAGCTTGAATGGAAAAGTGATTCATTATAAATTTTTAGTTCTTTCCAGGGCGCGCAATTTGAGCTTTTTCATTTTTTTCGTATCTTGCATAGTTTGACCAAAAAATGGAATTTTTGAATTTTTCATTATTTTTGGTACGATCAAATTTGAAATGTTCAACTTTTCGACCAAATTAAACAAGTTGTTACAGTAGTCCCGTAGGGATTTTAAAATAGGGATAAATTGTTTGAGTTTCTAAGCACTATGAACAACTGTACATAGAATTTTTAAATCTTGTAAAAATGTGGTTTCAAAATATTTTTGTACGATCAAATTTGGAATTTTCAACTTTTTCACCAAATTGAAAATGATGTTATCATAATCTTGTAGGGCTTTCAAAAAGCAAAATTTCTCTTCTCTTGCCTTTTTTTCATCATGCGTTGTCTTAAAAATGTTCATTGCAGTTTTTTTTTGGATTTTGAAAATGCTCTGACTCTGGTAATTTTCTTTTAATAGAAAAAAGTCATGGGGATAAATTGTTTGAATTTGTGAGTACTATGAACAACCGCCCTAACTCTGATGATTTTCTATTTATAGAAAAAAATCACAGGGAAAAATTATTTGAGTCTTTGAGTACTAGGAAGATTCGTTCATCGAATTTTTAAATCTTGAAAAAGTGTGGTTTCAAAAATTTTTGGCACGATCAAATTTGGAATTTTCAACTTTTCGACCAAATTAGAAAAATTGTTTTCATGATATTGCAGGGATTTCGAAAAGCAACGTTTTTCTTATCTTGACTTTTTTTCGTATCATGCGTTTTTTGGCCTAAAATGTTTATTTTAATTTGTTTTTTTGGATTTTGAAAATGCTCTAACTCTGGTCATTTTTTATTTTTCAAAAAAAGTCATCAAGGTAAATTGTTCAACTTTTTGAATACTATAAATAACCGTGAAGAGAATTTTGTAGTTTTCAAAAAAGGGGTTTAAAAAATATTCAAAATATGCCCACATTTTTAATTTTCATCCAAAATGTCTGGTTAACGAACTTGACCTTTAGTTTAGGACACCAAACGAGAGGGGTCAAATTTTACACAAATCTAATACCTTCTCTTATGAGAATGTAAAAATTTATTTTACTAACTAATTCATTAAACTTATTCCTTTAATTGGAAAACACTTTGATTTATATATTTTCTACTACTTGTACTTTGTAAAAGTATTACTCTTCTCTAACCGGGGATTGACTCTCTGTTTATTTATATTCTCAATTTGATTGCTGCACTTGGATGATTTTAATAAGTGATCTTACATACACCAAAAATTGAATTAACTTTTGGCCATAGTTCTGTTGAATTTCAAACTTATCTAAATGATATTTATATTCACAAGGACATTCGTTCGAATTCCGTTCACTTCGTCCTTTCCAGTCAATTGCAACCAACAAGATAAATTGGCTGCAATACTGATAGGACATTAAAATTATCCCTACACATTTTACAACTAAACTTGAACATTAGATTTACAACAAATAAGTAAGACTAATTCTTACAAAAAAAGTTTCCTACTAAAATTTTAAATTATAATAAATAAAATAACAAGAATGACGGATTATGTGTTCACACAAGGGAGAGACGATTGCGTAATTTAGTGATAGATCTCTCTAATAAGATCTATTTGAGATGATTTTACGTAATTCAAATATTTTTTTGTATGTTTCATCGCAGAACAAGGTTTTCATGTTTACATAAGATGCAAGGTCGTTACAGGGAAGTTCAATTTTCTTTTATTTAAATTTGCCTACTAACTTCCTGATCCTCCTCCATATTTATGGCTTTTTATTAATTTTCCTAAACTTCACTCGAACAACGAGGTCTTAGCATTTAAATTAAGTGCAAAGTCGTTGCAAGTAAGCACAATTCTCCTTTATTTAAATTTGGCTACTATCTTTCTGATTCTTCTCTATATTTTAGATTTTGTATTAATTATCCTAAACTTCACTCGCACAACGAGGTCTTCACATTTAAATTAAGTGCAAAGTCGTTACGAGAAATCAGAATTTTCTTTTATTTAAATTTCAAATAATCTACTCCATTAAGATTTTGAAGGAATTAAAGTGATTCACACTTCGTTGATTTAAAATTTAGAGTGTGATAATGCACAACAAGGTCTCGATTTTTGAATGGAGTGTAGGGTCGTTACAATCATCATACACGTTTATATAATTGATTTTCAAGATTCCCCACAATTTTCTTTAATCCACCATCAAAAATGCAATAAGGCCCAAAAAGGACTCCATTGTTAAATGCCTAGGAAAAAAGAATCCATTAAAAATACGACTCTGTGAATTTCGTATCTGTCATTTGAAAGTTAAAACAGAATCGATTTGTGACTATGTGAATCGGTGAATGTACTGCATTGACCATTTCAAGCAAGGTTATATTAAATCGGTTTCTTTTTTTTTAATGAGACCGACTTTTTTTGGAGTTAAGCTGCCATATTTCACACGATTTTTTAAATTTATAAATTATCGAAAGATTAAAAGAAATCATGCACAGGTCTACTAGATTCCTTTTGCTATTTCAGTTATTAGTCTTTCACGGCATATAAGTTAGTCAACAAAATTATAACGACTAATAGTCTTTAAAAAACAGATCGGCGGCAATTTTGGAATTCCAGTGACAGATACGCGATTCGAAAGCCTTCGAAACCCATTCAACAGAAGTGAATGGATTTTTGTTTCCTGGGTGGAGTACAGTGTCGTTACAAATGTGAGACACATATAAATATTTGAATTTTTTTGAAAATCCTAACAAAATCACGTTAATTATCCAAATTCCAAAATGAATAAGGATAATTTCTTAAAGACTAAAAGGAGAATCATAGACGAGTAGCTCTCGTTAAATCAAGTTAATATGACGCCAATTCACAATTAGAAACTGTGTTCATTGACAGTTTTCCTTGAATGGAGCAGTAATTAACCAAGCACGTCACTCCTCGGTGAAGCTCTTGGAAGAAGAAGACCTGGTACTGATGCCAGGATCAATATATAAAGTGCATTGGTCCCACTCCATCCTAACTTATTCACTGATGGCGCGCGCAATCGATCTTTTGATCTAATTATTTTATGAATAATCCCTTAGCTCCACCTGCACATATAGGACCTACTCATATAAAGTGTCACTTTATATGCACTAAAATTACAGGTAAGAAAGCAAATTTCCACATGTTGTGTAGAATGACGTCTCTTACAGGCCCCCCCTGACTGGTAAAATTACCGACCGAGCATAAATTTCTATTTTATAATGAAAATTTCACCACTTTATAGTGATTTTGGATTCGTCCGTATAATATTTCACATTTGTGTAATTTTCACAATAGAGCTTTTTTCGCTCTTTTGTTTGTGTCTTATGTGAGCAAACGTACATTTAGTTTGCAAACTTTGTTGCTCATTTTCAGCGAAAGCATAAATGCGAGTGACTGTTTTCAAATTATAAATTTTATACCATATAAGCTTGCGTAATCATAAATATATACTTAATATGGTCTTAATGATTTAAGTATTTGAGGCTAGGTTGATATTTTGTAGAAATTTTTCACTTTACGTTGTTTTATTTAACGTCACATATTAAATTTCAGTTCAGTTGAGAATTTTACACTTTTGTTCAATTTTAGACATTTCTATACTAATTTCACGCCGTAGCGCGTGAGTCCACTTCTTACATACGTTTAGCATACTAAAATTCCACATCCTTTTTTTACAGTGCGGCTGTCCACTTTTGGTTCAGGGGCGTATCAATATAAATATTCGCCTGTAGCTTTATTATTAAATTCCAGTGATGAAAATAGAACGGACCTTTCAACTTACACTGTATTTTTTTTTAAACCAACTATTTGCTGTAGTTAAAAGAAGCTAGATGAAATATCAAGGATTTCCTAATAATAAAATTATGGGCATACAGTTGATTTAACTATAAAATCCTAGTAACAACTAGTAACCGATTTAGGGCCGAATCTCGATTGCGTACGTCATATGTAAATATTGTGATAATAATTTTTGCGAATGACAGCAATTATATTTCTAATCAAAATTGCAAAGTTGGCGCCTGTCCTGAACAGGCTAAATAATTTATTCCTTGTATACGGGTACTGGGAAATTTTTCGATGGTGGCTTTATCTCTTGATTTGAAAGAATTACTTACTTTTAGCATAAATGAATACAATATAAGAATTCATGCATATACTTGGGAGAATTTTTCAACTATATTATCTTTTGTTGCAATTACATTAAATTTTTAAGCAATAATGAAAAATCGACACAAAGTAATAATTGTTGTATTCGAAACCCCTTGCAAACGCTTAATTACATACAACGTGAAGCAGGCTTCACGTTATCTTTGCTTCCAGCCCAGCGATGTTCACCCTTGTGAACTCCATCGCCGGCCCTACATGAAACTGTGCCCACTACATGCAACTTTACACTTAGGGTGACCATCAGTCCAGGTTCCCTTGCCATGTCCTCTTTTTAAGGCTTGTGTAAGTTGTCTCACAGAATTTTTACTTTATCTGGCCTTTTATCTGAATTTTTAAGATAGTAAATTTTTATTTTTCAATTAACTTTTGGACCTTTTCGGTACAAAATGTTATCATTCAATGACATCTAACTATTTCCTTGTCAATTTACAAGATAAAGAACTATTAAACATTTTCCTACCATACGAAAAATACGAATATATATGTGTGCATTTGTGACATTGATTAGAATGCATCAAGGCTCAAAAATAAAAATATAATATGTTGAGCGTTAATAAGATTTAATCAAAAAGTTCATTTATAAAACAAGTTTGAAAACTCTCTTTTTCATTTAACCTTTCGTATTCTACTATGCCTTACTTTGTCCTGTTTCCCAACTATTTTGACCTACTTTGTAACCTTTTTTTAAGCTTTTCTTTTCTACTTTGCCCTCTTTTTGAAATAAATTTTCGTCCTACATAGTCCTCATTTACCAAATCTTTCTGTCCCACTTTTCGAAAATCATCTATGGTCACCCTATTGCGTTTGGTGCATAAAACTTTACGTCCGTTACATATACACAGGCGCCATGCAAGTGTGTACCTAGAGAAAATCATATTTATATTTTTTTAAACTGTATCGATGGGCCCAATAGTCTCTCTTCTGCTAGGTACTTTATTTGTTCCTTCTACTTATAATTTATAATTGTCAAGAACGCCAAACATCCTTTATCTGCTTCACATGTTTGCTTCGAGGAGGGTATGACAAAAATTATCGTGAGTATCAAGGGTGGACAGCTATTTTGCCTCGTGTGAAAGCCGCCCAGGGCCCCCAAGCTGACGTGTATATCAACAAGACAAAATTTTGGGTAGTAGTTCAAAGTCCTGTCTCTGAGGTGCTATATTCGCCGCACATACAAAATTGTGTCTCTGGTTATACATTACAAAAATAAATATTACATATATTTTTAATAATGTAAAGAGCCTTAGAATAATTTTTTTAAACACATATCATGAATTTTAGAGAAACTCTGTGTTAATTTAACCAAATATTCTTGAAAGAATGAGGTAGACATTTTTCTTCCAATAGCACTGCAAGATTAAATTTTGAAAATTGCACAATCTTATTTGAAAAGTTTTGAAATTGTATAATTTCTAATTCAAAGCTTTCAAAATGAAATTACTTTATTTTTAATTGAAGAGTCGCGTATGTAAATAATTGTTTTTTTGTTATCAGTTTCCATGTAACTATGAAGACACGAATTCCATATTGTGAAAATTCAAGGTTTTCTAATTTTTTGCAAGAGACGCTACGAGCGATGCAAAGTAGCTAACTCCCAATTCATACGTCCAAGTTTTCTGGGAGTGGGTTCTAATTATACTACTTCATGCAAACATTTAAAAAAAGGGCTGTCGATTTCTCTAGTGAATTAATTAATTTTAATTTAATCACTATTACGATTATTTCAATGAAACATTCAGCGACAAATCTGGACTCATTGTGTAAGAAGCGAAAAAGATATGATCAGAATGGGGCGTAAGTAGTCACCCCCTGGATACGACAGACAGTCCACCACTGCGCTTTGTTACTCCTCTAGTCTGTTTTTACTGAGAAATATCTACATCCATGAAGTATTACTACTGGATACTGGACAGATGGAATGGAAAGGGGTTGTGCAAGAATATTTTTAAAGTAAATGTGAGAACCTGTCGTTAAATACAATTCTAATTTTTGGATTAAAAAAAACTACTTTAAGTACCTCAAATCCATATACCACGTGGACACTTTAGGGGGAGGGGGTATGGCAAAATTCCACGCTTGTCCACGAGGGGGACCGAGGGGGGGGTCAGGCTAGAATCTACGTGGACACACATTACCTTAAATCTGTTAAAAATATACTGAAATGAGACAAGGTATACTCTAGGTATACTTGAACTATTATATTGTGCTCACTCACAATATAATTTCAATTTTTAGTTTTATTTTAGTTATAATATTTTTCATGACTTTTTCTTTGAAATTCAAATCATGTTTAAGCTCACGTTCTTAAACTAATTCAAATTTTTCAGCCAATTCATCGCTCCATTTAGACTTTTTGTAGTCCGGGAGCTCGCGACAATTCTATGAACGTCATTTTAGTACTCTCTAAAATTTCAGATTCTTTTGTTTTCATAGTCAACAGTTGGAAATTCGTCGACTGACTAACATCTGTTGGTGCCTTTTGCAACAATTTATCGTTAAACTGGTCAAAAATTTGAGTCAAAAAACGTCATTTTAGTACTCTTGAAACCCAATGGGGGATGGTTGTTTGAATGCTAAGAACTAACAATAAGTTTGACTGGCAGCTTCTCTGTGGTGCCAAAGTTGATTGGTAAGCTGTCAGAGATGCCAACAATTCTAGTGAAGAAACGTCATTTTAGTACTCTTGAAACCCATTGGAAATAATTGTTTAAATGCTGAAAAATATCAAAAAATTTGACTGGCAGCTTCTCAGTGGTGCACAAAGTTGACTGGTAGACTGTCAGCCATATAAAAAATGACAGGATTAAAATTAGAACAGTCATTTTAGTACTTCTGAAACGTATTCAGGATGATTCTTTAGGTGCTAAAATCTAAGATAATAATTTATTGGCTGTTATTCAGTGGTGATGAATTTGACTGGCAGACTGTCTAGCATGTCCCATTGAGTATGAGTGTTTTGGTGCAAACAACTAACAAAGAATTTGACTGGCTGCTCCTGAGTAGGGCCAAAGTTGACTGACACTTTAATCGGCAACCGAATGAAAGTATTGTCCTTTTCATTAACTAAAATTTTCATCTATAGGATACTTCTCTAAAACTAATATATATATAAAAAAAGAAACTACGAAAATTTCACTTTTTACACCACCGAGAAGCTGCCAGTCAAATTTCTTGTTAGTTCTTAGCATTCAAACAAACATCCCCCGTGGGTTTCAGGAGTACTGAAATGACATTTTTTCACTCGAATTTCGAACTGTTGACTATAAAAACAAAAGAATCTGACATTTTAGTGAGTACTAATGTGACGTCCATGGAATTGTCGCGAGCTCCCGGGCATTTTGAAGACTAATAATATCTATATTTTCATCAAATGTGTCTACGTAGACAAAGTACAGGGGGGTGGGGTGTTTGTCCATATTCCACGGCTGTCCACGAAGGGGTGGGGGGGGGTCAAAAAGTGGTGAAAAATTGACCACGTGGTATATGGATTACCCCTAAATGAGATGGTCTCTTCAAAACAAGGTTATTAATAACTCATGGCACGAATTACTTAATGGATACAGGTTTTCCCGAGCGAGGAAAATATTAGAGGGGTTACAGGGCGCTGATGGTGGACACTTCGTGCCGTGACAACGATGGTAGGTGTATATGTTTCAGACTGCACATGCAATTTCTTCCTGAAGTAGCTATGCGATTCAGTCGTGGATCTTCCAGAATTTCCGTAGTAAATTTGAAAATAATATTTTAAAGCTCTAAATGCAATAAAATCGACTATATTCATCTACTTTGCACTGAAAAAAAGTTTTTTTTCCAATTATAATCGAGAAAATGACAAAAACATAAAAATACTAGATATAATAAACCAGTTGCACTTATTGAAGAAAATCAATTTTCATTAAAGAAAAGCTCTTAATGTAGGAACATTCGATAAGAACCTTCAAAGCTGAAGAATCGTTTAATTTAAAAGGTTTGAGAAAGTCGGTTCATGGCGCCATGAAGCGAAAAAGGAAGTAATGTAAGTCGAGTCGAATGATTGCATTCCAGTAGTTCAGAAGTGCGGAAATAGCGAATGAGTGATTGCAGTCTGCGAACAAGCACATCTCCTCTCTCAATTGCGTTTTCAACCGAAAAACCTGAACACAATTTTATGAAAATAAAACGCTCAGATGGATTGCCATCATCAGACAGAGAAGGGAGCGAGACGACGCGGAAAAGAAAAATAAAAAAAAAACTAAAAGCCAGGAAATAGAAAGAAAGTATTGTTGGACGTCTTTCGCTCGTCGTTTTAAAGTTACTGAGGTAAAAGATGGTAAGTGAGAAAACGAAAGAAAAAATAATCGGGTAGGAAGGAAAACAAGTGGAAAGAAGGGTGAAATGCTGAAAGGAACTAGGGTGGCTTTAAGTCAAGATCATTCTATTCCTGAATATAATCATGATATTTGAAACGTCGTTGAAGTCTTATCGTGGGTTCATCTAAATACTGCTCAGAGATAGCATCAACATCCCAGAAAACCACGATCATCTTGCTTTTCCTCTTCAAGCTCCAACAATCGATCCTCAGTTTCAATCTCAAAGTCCTCTAAGCGACATTAAAGTTATATGCGAAAACATATTTTACTCCATCGTAAAGCTTCGTCCTTGTAATGAGAAGGAAATTACAAAAGTTATATATTATATCAGGTAAGGGTGACATAGGAAGTTTTTCTTAAAATACATCAAGCGATTTCAACACAAATAGACTATACTTTACTCATTTAGATCTATTCTTGTACCTTCAGAAGCCTACCTGCGGGGCGTTTATTCTCAAAGGTATTAAAAATAAGGTATTACCTATTGATTCTGCCAGCTACGTTACACTAGTCCCCCCAACCCTCACAGATGATTTCAAATGCGCTAATTTGCTAGCGCATATGTAGGTCATAATATTTTGCGAAGTGAAGACCAACAAAATAAAAAGTTTTCAATCTGCAGTGATGAAGGGACTTTGGCATGGAAGTTCAAATGCACTTATATGCGTTTTAGATATTTTTATGCTATCTTAAAAATTGCGCAAGATATAGAGATGATAACATTTTGCAAAGTGCTGACCACCAAAATAAAAACTTTTTTATCCGAAATGATGAAAGCATTTTCCGAAATGAATCAAATGCGCTCATATGCGCTAATTTCAAAATGAAAAAAACATAATCAACCCTTCATTACTACTTATGATAGATCCATCCTACGCGGATATCGCCAAATAACTGGAATCGCAATATAAATGTTAATAAAGGTTTTTTTCGGACAGAATTTCAATTGCGCTCATATACGCCACTTTTGAAATTAACAAATAACTGTAATCACTGCTCTTATTACTTCTCATAATTGACTATTCCCAAGTTTCAAGCATCAGATGAATTGACCTGGCCATTTGAAGGTTTAGAACACAGATAGAAGTGCATTGACATGAATAGGAAAGAACAGATCTTGATTGAATCCTTTAAAAAAATGAAATTCTTAGAATTAGTACATTGAATACTTTCAACAAGCTTCATTTCGTGCGAAAAAATCACATTTTTCTTTCTGACTGTTAAAAATGTTAAAGCTAAGAATATAAATACTAATGTGCTTGAATTAAAAATGCCTGTATATTGATTTAAAACATAGTTCATTCAGCTTATACAGAGTTAAAAATTTTTCTTGCGCGTTTATTTGTCCAGGAATGTAAATTACAAATGGATAGAATGTTTTAATTTTAGATTTTGATATTTAATAAAATTATCTCTATAAGTTTTAACTTAAAATTTGTTTTTATCATAGAGATACACTAGAAAAAAATGTGATAAGACCCATGCTTCGAAATAGTAAATAGAGCGTATTTTGTAAATTGTGATTTTGATATTAATTAAGAAATTTTTTTGTAAACTGCGCCTTACAAATTTTGCAAATATATTGACATGTTTAGATGAGACGGTTGAATTTCGAAGATACTAAATGAAAATATGCTAACTGGTGGACAGAAAATAAAATTATGAAAAGTTATTAGGTATTTTCTGAGACAAAAGCTTTTTATTTCCACACGTCATTGTATGGGCCTTTTTAATATAGAAATAAGCTAAAATGAAATTTTACATATATATATATTGAACTCTATACTTTCAAAATGTGCTTCACAAGCTTAAAAATGCCGATAAAAAATTTTATGTGGAATTAATTATAAATTATTTCCTAGAAACTGAATTGAGAAAATTCGCGAAAAAATCGTAAGACCTACTGTCCTTAAAGCATGCGGAATTCAGAAAATTCAAAAATTCTGTGAACAAGATATTTTGTTGATGTATGTATGTGATGTATATATGTGATGTATCTGGAGTCTGGACTCTTATATTTGAGGTCAACTAATTTGTACCTAATAAACAAATAGAATAAACAGGACACATGTTTTTCATTTATGACACAGAAAAAACTAAAGTTAAGTTTTGTTGCATGTAAAATTTCCCGCTGTTAAAGTTCACATGCTATTTGGCAAAAGTTTATCCTACAATGGAATAAAAGCTGTCGTCTGCTACGGCGTACAGTGTGTCATGTGATAAGCAATGATAAGCTAATTTTAACCCATAGCTTTTGTATAAAGTATCCCAGATAATGATGTGCGCTTATAACAAACCAAGAATAGCTTATTACTAACAATTATTGAAACAATGTTTATAAACAAATGCATATTTATACCATTTTTTGATGAAAGGTTTGATTATTTTCACGGAATCATCTCCAAATGTTTCGCCAAATACTCTTTACTATCATATTTTTCATATTGAGCAAAAAATGTTAATTTTTTAAACAATTTTTATAAACTAATGCACATTTTAACCACCTTTTATGAATAGGATTGATTTTTTTCGGAATTAATACGAAATTCCTTGCAAAATAGTCCTTGCTATCATATTTTTTATAGTGACTTAATATGTACCACGGGAAGGTTCCTCAATCGAACTTTGCATATCATGTGGCCCTGAAAAGGGCAGAATTATTTGGACAAAAAACTCCTTCATCTTTTAATTTCTATAGGAAAATTAAATTAAATTTCCTTAAAGAAACTGAGGTCTTTGTGAATAAAGAATGCATCTATCACATAAGGCTGCTGAAAAAAGTTCGTACCTTTTCCATTCATTTCAGTAGAAAGAATGTTGATATCATTTGTGGGGTTCGATCAAAACATGTTAACAACTTACCATATGTAGCTAGAATTCCATGCAGTGAGGTACGCATATTTGTTCTCAGTCTTTAAACTTTTAGAAAACGCAAAACGTTTTCTGAATAATATATTTGATATTGTTACTAATATCGGATAAACAATAGAATTTCCAGATTGCAATATGATAGAAAAGAGTCTTTTTCGAGAAATTTCAAATTATTTCCGCTAAAAAATCAATCCTATTCATGAAATAATGGACAAAATTGACATTTCTTTATAAAAATTCTTTTTATAATTAACACTTTTCGGCCACTATGAAGAATATGACCGCAAGGTTTCATTGGCAAGACATTTCAGGTCGATTACATAAAAAAATCAATCCTATACATGAAAAAATGGGTAAAATGCGCATTTTTGTATAAGGATTGTTTAAAAAATGACCATTTTTTGGTCACTATGAATAATATTCCCGTAAGGTGTATTTTGGCTAAAAAATTTCAAGTTGATTCCGCAAAAACATCAATCCTTTTCATGAAGAAATGGTTTAAATGTGTATTTGTTTATAAATTTTTTTTAAAATTAACATGTTTTGCTCAATATGAAAAATATGATAGCAAAGAGTGTTTGACAAAACATTTTAAGGTAATTCCACAAAACAATCAATTCTTTTCATCAAAAAGTGGTATAAATGTGCATTTGTTTATATAAATTGTTTGAATAATTGGCAATAATTAGCTATTCTTAGTTAATTGTAAGTGCTCATCATTATTTGTGATACTTTATACAAAGCAACAAAAAGCTTTAACTTTGTTGTTAAATAACAAATTTCTGTGGGGTCAAAATTAAATCTCGGCAGCCACTAGTTATACCTGCAAGCCCTACGGTCATTTCTAAAAAAAATCAAAATCCGTTGAAAATTGCACTCCCGGTCGAATTTTATTCAAAAAATCTGCCCGTTTCGTGGGCATATTCTCATCACGCGCTACGCGCGCGGCTCGCTTCGCTCACAAGTTTGAGCGCGCCTAGGGCGCGCGACGGTTAAATCTCGCGCTTCGCGCTCGATAATAGGTTACCTCTTACTGTCTTTTAGATGGCAGTATTTATATGCGTTTTCATATTCTGAATTGTCTACTTAATTAAGTATAGTCAAAGATTAAGTTTCTCAAAGCTCTGTAGGCTTTGAGGTACACATTCTCATCGTGACACTCGCGCTGCGCGCTCGATTCCCGACAGACATTTGTAAACAGATTTTGTTGGGATTTTTTTCTCGTAACTTTCGTCGTTTTTCCACACATTAAAAAAAATTTTTTTCAACGTTATTTTTCACGAATAAAACAAAAAGTACGCGTCCTATCAAGAAGTGACTTTTAACGAAATTGTAGATCTTTTTTGAGATAACCATTTTTGTTAATTCATCTTTTTTCGTATCCTGCATAGTTTGTCCACAAAGTGGAATTTTTTATTTTCCATTATTTTTTGTGCAATCAAAATTTGAATTTTGGATTTTTGAAGAAAATCCAAAAATTAGTTATGATAATCTTGTAGGGCATTCAAAAAGAAATGGTTTTCTTCTCTTGCTCTTTTTAATACTATAAATATCCGTACATAGAATTTTCAAATTCAGAAAAAAGTTGTCTCAAAAATTATCAAAAATCGCTCACTTTTTGCATGTTAATCAAAAATGGCTGGTTCACGAACTCGTCCTTTCTTTTAGAACCTACAAAAAGTGTGCCAAAGATGAATTTAGATGAATTTGATTTGTTCATTTTTTCGAGCGTTATCGTGTTTACGGACAGACGGTCGGACGGACAGACAGGCAGAAGCCATCGTGAAAACCTAATTTTCGGATTCAGGGGGTCTCGAAACGTGGAGATCCGTTGAAAAAGTGTGATGTAAAATTTCCGACAATTCTAATACTTTCTCAATCATAAATGATGAGAATGTAAAAAGGGTTTTTTTTTGACACACTGTGCAGTGTCCTGAGCAGCAATGGGAAACCAGCAAAGTATGAGTGAATTTGAGCAATAAATCGAGATACCAGATATAAAACAAAACAGAAAAAAACAAAAGATAAAATTTGGAGCAGTTAAGACCTGTAACGATTAATTTGTTCTTACTGATATATCTCGTCCAAAATGATTCATAATATTGTAGACGAATTAGAAATTATCTATCACCATTTAGCAAAAAACGCAAAAAGCAACGTACAGGTGGGAATCCTCATTTCTCTCCAATTCAATGAAGTTAAACGACCGTAGATAGCGCTAGCGTCGTAATTCTCGCTACATCTCAAATAAAAATGGAGCGCGTACAAGACGAAAGATTATCCAGGCAAGGTTAAAAATCGGAAATTCTCTTCGATTCATTTAAAGTTTATCTGCCTCTCAATCAATTGGTATTATATTATTATTTGTCGTATATTTGAAATAAAGCAATTTCTTGTCTGTCGAATAGCAATGGTATAGAATCACTTAGTTATATCTTTATGTGCGATATATGTAGTCATTTTAGATCCGAATTTAAATCCAAAAAGCCCTTTATCTACTTATAATTATAGAAGTTTGGTCATATCAACGAGGGGGCTGATTAAGGTTTTTTATTATTCCTGAAAGTGACGAGCATGCAGGCATTTAAAATCATATTCGAAAAACTCTTTGTCAACTTTTATATTGTAATTATATTTATTTGGGCATATTAGCGTGGGGTGGATCTATAACAAGTGGTAATGAGGAGGTTCATTATGGTTTTTTTGTTAATTTTGAAAGTGGCGCGTACAAGTGCAATAAAAATACAGTGCGAAAAGCCCTTTATCTACTTTTATGTCAGAGTTCTTCAGCGAAGGGAAATTCGGCCGCAAATACTCATTTACCGCATGTTTCGTTTCTACCATCACGACCCTCTACCCAGCTGTAAGAGTGAGACGGAATTTTTCCGTGTCGATTGTGGAGGCTTCGTAGTGGAAACGAAACATCTTGCAAATGAGTATTTGGTACCCAAATTCTCCTCGCTGAAGATCCCTGCTTTGTGTCACAGTTATAGTTATTAGTCGAAATCAACGCGTGGTGGATCAATGAAAAGTGTTAATAAAGGTGTTGATTATGGCTTTTAGAGTAAGGGGCTATTTTTTGTTACAGGTACCCTTTAGTCGGCCAATCCAAAAGCTTGCATAATGGCGAAAGGAGTCAACGTTGTCCCGCACCTGAGCTATCTTCATGAGACCTGATAGTTATAGTCACAGATCTTAAATGAATCGGAAGGCTATTGTAATGGGATCGGCTTACTCTCCATATAACAGCAAAGGGACATTGCAAGGTAAGGGATCTTCTTCTTCTACTAGGATGCGATAATGATTACCACCATACTTTGTGGGGTAGCACGGACATCAACTCAAGAGTTAATGATTTACTGGAAAAACCTAATCATCCCTGATTGAGATATTCTTAACACGGAAAATACTTCGACGTTTCGTAACTCGGTCAAGAAGGAAGACATTGACATCACTATCTATACCGGTAGTTTTAAAGATAAGAGTAAGAAGCGGAGAGTCTTATTATTCTATTCAATCTGCAGAGCTTGTTTATTCATAGTATCAAAGTTTCATTAGTGTAGTCACAATAGTTCGATCTCAATTTCTTGAAAAAAATATTTTTATTGAAATTTTTTTTAAAAGCATTTTATTAAATATTAACCTTTGAACTGCCGGATCAAATAAGAGCGCATCCATTTTTTCGGCACAAGTTCCAATGAACTCTGGCAGGACAAAGAGAAGAATTCTGAAAATATTTTTTCTCAATTCAAGTAAATTTCTTGCGGTCATTGAATTTCCAAAAATTATTTTTTAAGCAAATTTTGAAAACTACAAGAACTCATCTCGCTCTAGCCAAAAACTTGTACGTGTCTTTATTCGATCCGGTAGCACAATTTTAGAAATGCATTACAATTTTTTTAGATTATTTCTTTTCCTGTTTGGAAAATGTAATAATCTAACTACTTTTGTTCAGAATCACCTAAAAATTATTTTTACCATTTTTATAGTCTTGTAGTTGAAATTAATCATGAATTTCAAAAAGCCGTACGATACTCTGGAAATTATATTTGCATCCACTTATCTATTATCGTTTTGCTATAATCAGTTGTTGAAAACTAAGAAAAATGAAAAAAATTGGAAATTGAAATTTGTATACACCTATGCCGAAAGCTTTTCTTTTAGTTTTATTTTCCTTGGAATTTCTCTCAAATTGATGCTCTAAGAATGCATCAGTGAGATAAAGAATACAATTTTTACCAGTTAAAGTTTTACTTTTTTACAGTTTTTCTTGTAGTCCGGTTTCCCTCGAGCATAGCTCAAATTAAAACTCTTCACGGAGAAAAATCGATTATACGAAGTGAATATTACAAGTTAAAGATAATACTCCGTAATGAAAAATATTATATCACGTATACTCTATAATCGTTTTTTATAGAGGAAGATATTGTCAAACATAATCGCGTGATGTTAGATTATTATAATCTTTAGACATTAATTCGTTACATCTGGAGATTATCAAACATGCATGCATGCGCGTGCAGATTCTAAGGTCACTTGACCGCTGAGCCATTTACGTTCAAATATCCCATAATACAAAGTGTTACCTACGTAATTCTACGTATTTTCCCTATAAATAAACTAAGGTTCAACATTCTAAATCAATATGGAATTCACAATTTTATAATAGTTTCTTTGTGAATTTTTCAGCCATTTCAATTATTAAACCGTTATAGTAGGTATAAAAATCAAAAGACGTTGATAGAATTTTTCAAGTACGATGAATGCACGACTTTTTGTTGTTTTATAAACAGCCAGTGTCCCAAATGCCTCTTCTGAAAATTAAAACGCGTTTGTAACATTTATATGTTTGGTGCCAGATGGTTTTATAACACTCTAATGACGTTTTCAGATTTTTTGCACTCTGGGAATTTTTATATTATCGGTCGGTATATTAAATAACTTTGACCGTGGTTCGTAATATGCTGGGTATTAGATTTTAGGATCTTAGATTATAGATTCTAATACCTTAGAACTTAGGTTTTAATATCTATATATTATAAATTTGAAAATCTGCTGTTTATTTTTATAATACAAGATTTTAACCAGTATTATCTATTTTTTAATCTCTATAGATTTCAGTTCGTATAATTTTGATTGCTATCTCATAGTTAATAGTCCAAGAATATACCTGGTAACATATTTTTAATTACCAAATATAATCCATTTTTCTCAGTTTTGGCATGCAGGATTGTCATAAAGGATACAATTCAACTCGTATATATTATATTATTAATTTTTTATCTTAAGTGGTTAAGAATCTTACAAATTGAGGACCTTTTATTTGTCAGGCCCCTTTGCCGGAAGCTTTTTTTGTAGTTATTTTCTTTGGACGTGGTTCAAATTGAAGTTTTTTTTTGTTCTTTTTGTAGCGTCCCTTTTTTCGGACATACTTAAATTCAAGTTATTGGGATGCGGAATTGGGATAATTACACTTGAATCTTGTAGCCTACGTAACCTTTCGCTGAGACGCTGCCAATACCCATGGCCTGATTTTTACAATTACTAAAAAAGTTTAATTCCATTTTTCTCCATGTTATTTTTAAAAATTTTAATAAGTAAAGATAGGATTTCGGCAAGAAAAATTCTGCTAGAGGTAGATGAATTTTGAACTTTTTTCTCATTTTGTGCTTACTTTAGTGGACGTCTTTGGAATACATATCCTTATTATCTTTTTACCAAATTTTGATCATCGTTGGTGCATTATTGATGTCTTTCCTTATACCTAATACTTTATGAGAGTTTTAAATGGGATTTTATTGAGATTCCATTGAAACTTTTTCTCTCTCTTGAATGTAATAAATTGTTAAAAAATCTGTGTTTTTTTTAACACTTGAAGTCTGTTTTAGCCATCAAGCAGATACATTTTTTCAAGATTCTTCAGAGCAAATATTCAATTGAAGAGATTTTCCATAAATTATTATTTCAGTAAAATTCTCATTTTTTAGGGTTTATGGCGTCTATTAAATCATGGGTACTTGAACACTCATATTATATACGCTCGTATATGTGTACTTCACCGCTTCGCTGTTGTAAAAAAGCAGAAAATCGAACTGCTTCTCGAAGTGGCCACTATAATGGATCGTAAAAATTTTGCGCGTACTCATCGGCGACAATGCGTGGGCGGAATAATATTTGTTTTAACAATCCATAACTTCGTTAATAAATATGTTCATGTGGCCTGGTATACACATTTCGAACTACAGAATATAAAGCCTCGTAATAACTTCGTTGAACCGAACTATTAATTACCTTAAAGCACCAACGGAGCTTTTATGTTTCCTTAGTTTCCACTCTTTGGAATATACGTATAGGTTGTTTTATCACCCTGAAAAAATAGTTATTGTGAGAGTCTTTACCAAAATATGCCTTGAGGATTCCAAACTTTTTTGGAAAGAGATAATTTACAAAACGCATTTAATAAAAAGTCAACAATCCATTCAGTTACATGCCAACATTAAAGAGGGAAATTTCACATTTAAGTATTTTTTAACAAATTCTATAAAAAAATAAGAAGAGTTAGAACTGCCTTAGGCTTATTGATAAAAATAAAAAAATTAAAACATAAAAATTTCATGATGATAAACATAAAACTGAGAAAATAGCCTTTTTATATAAAATGAGCGCTTGTTGGTAGGATAAAGCTAAAGTGACGTTCATAGTTTAAAGACAAGATGGAGAAAAGGAGAAAGGAAAATATATGATTGAATCGTGATTGCTCGTTGAGCCCGAGGCTACAAGAAAACTACCACAAAGCATTAGGCAATTGGGAGAAAGAGAAGATATTTGAATTGCAGAGCGTAAACCAACAATTGAATCAACCGCGACAGTACAAACAGTGGCACCATAAATATCTGGGTATAGTATGTTAGTATGTATGCGTTAACGAAACGTCCTTTCTAACTGCAGTAACAAGATTGTAAACAATTCATACATTCTGTTATTTTGGATCAGCATTATTTTTAATTAATGACAAACATACAGGTGTATACATATGAAACCGGTATTGCCATCTAGCGGCCAGTAGGCACACTTGTAGGCACTGTCGGAACTTACCATTTGTGCTAATTGGCGTATTGT
>NC_046658.1:47775630-47781729 GCF_010883055.1 Belonocnema kinseyi | reverse complement strand
GGCGCATACTTTGAATAAAATATTTGTTATCATTCTCTTGAAATAAATGTGTTTTTTTCTTGAAAAAATACCGGTTTCATATGTATACACCTGGTACTTGTTATCTGCGAGTAGATTGTAGAGACTTAATTGCTTTTTAAAACAAGAAGTGCTGTCTTCTATTTTGGTGTGCAGTACTTGACCCACATGGGATTTCAGGATACCTAATTTATTATGGTGTGATAGTTTTTCTGTTTCTGGATAAAACCCCTTGAAACTCTAGTACTAAAAATTAAGAATAGCCAAGTCACCATCTTTCAATTACTAAAAATGGAATTTCTTTTATAGCTTTTCAGAGACGCACAGCGGTCGAAAATCTCAAAAAGCAGGCCATGATTATAAATTATTGTTATTTCGCGGTAAATTTTTCTACTCGGGGGTTTTTGGGGTCGCTGATCATGAATATTTTATTAGTTTTTGAAAACAATATAGCGGCTACAATATGGTGGCTGATATTCATGCAATTCACTTTCACTCGAAAGAAAATTACGATTTGTAGGTTTCTGGGAAGAAACGAATGCACGCATGTAATGATGAAATACCGAATTCTAAATGTTCTGTGATTAATTTTTTTTTGGACCATTTCATCGATGTTGTTAAACTTTTTTGGTGTACGTTTGCACAGAAAGCAACGTTTAGCAGAAGTTATATTTGATAAGGAATTACAATCTTTTCCGTCAATCATTGTAAGTGCGATTTTGTAAGTAAGATTTATTTGTGTACTATTGAAAATTATTTGAAAAGACTGTAAAATTTTTTTCTTGATCTTTTATATCATCAACTTGTGCTCTCGTTTCTTCGTCAGTTTCATGCAAGAATTCTAATTTTATCGGCCTGCAAAATCTAGGAGATGAGAGGCGTGAATTTTTCCACAGAACCTTGGTATTACTATCATTTTCAATCGTAAAAAGAAGCTGCAATGGTACAAGGGAAGTAACAAATATGCTGACATCAGTTTTAGTTCCATCATCGTCATGAAACTTTCGTTTAAATGTACTCTGCCCCGAAGTACCATCACATGCCCATTTGCAGAATAACTGAAAAATAATTTTTTTATCTGAAGGTAGAGTTTCGAGAACATTGGCTTCCACTCACAACAAACGTTCTACTATGTAATCTAATATTGATTAGAATGAAATTTCTGCTTCTGAAGGGCTTCCTGCTGTAAAATCCTTCATCAGTTTCGCAGCACACATGTTTCATTTGGCCCGGAGACTCATCTGCGTAGCGTATCCTAATTCTTCAGCCGTATACTGTTCACGAATATCTTTCGTCTTTCTCCTTTTTGTCTGGTCACTTAGCTCTTGAACAGAAGACCTCGACAAGGGGCGGCCACTACTTCCTGTTGGAGACCTTGACTCGGATTCATTATCGCCCGCGACGTCCTTGTTATCGTCATTTTCAACAACAAGAAGAACCTCATTTTTAAGACACACATCATTGTTTCTCAAAAAATCTTTCTCGGTCCGATGAGAATCTTTCTATTTTTTTTTTCAAATGGGAAATAAATTTTTTGAGTCTATTTTTACACTCATCGTTTAAGGTGTATGAAGTACCGAGTTTTTTGGAGGGTGAACGTTTTATAATCTCAGCTATTAGCGCTTTCAAAAATGTTGTTCTTGATGAGTCGGAACAATTCACTCCGTGCTAAACAAATGAGTTCTTTTGTGTTCTCATGTTTAGTATCTAGAAAAAAAAGTGTCATCGAAATTACTGAAAGTTGCAATCAATGAAAGGAACGCTTTTTGTAAAATTAAACGTGTCGAATGTAATTTAAAACTTGATTTTTCATTCCCACACAGTCGTGCTCAATTTATATTTAAATATTATTGAAAAATTATTCAATATATTGATATGATAATCTTATATTCTTGTCCTACATTTTCATTGAAAACTTGCACCTTATAAACAGATAAATATTTTGCAAATGATTATTATAATTTTTCCGCTTATTTAACACATGCATTTGGATACAGTCGACAAAATACTTTTATGTATTGAAAAAACAAAAATTTTAAATAAGGAAGTATATATTCGGTTCGCTATATAACGGGCATTTATGGGTGTAACTATACGTTTCATAGAAAAAACTCTCCGAGCGCAAAACGGCAACTTCCGGCAGCTCAATTTTTTATATGTTTTGCAGAATTTCGTTATTTATTAGTGAGATAAAAGAATAGGGCCGGATCTGTCAAGACTTTTTTCTAAACTCTGTTTTTATCAGCGTAAGTTTATCGTCAACATTTGAAAACTACAGTCAATTACTTAAACATATTTCATATTTATGTTTGTCAAGCGCTTTGATAGTTTGCATAGCTGAAAGTGCTTACATTTGCGAGAACAATCCATGTTGTGGCATCCAAATTGATCTCTCTATTCAAAAACTGTGAACTTTTGAAAACTGGTTTTATTTGTCGCGAAGTGTTTGACTTTTTGTCGCGTTTGACGTCTATGAAACAAAGAGGCTGAAGTTGATTCTAGCAACATGTGTTCTTAACTAACAATCTTAAACGACGCTAGGGGAACCACTACTGATACTGGAAGTTTCGAATAGCGAAAAAAAATTTTTTTTTTGTATTATGGCCAACTTCTCATGATTTTTGACCACTGTGAGACGTGAGAAACCTTTTTGCACACCTTAGTAATTATTACTTTTCTTAGTAAGGGGCTTTACGTAAACTATGCAACGGATTATCGGGCCTCTCCAGCCATCCTTCCCATCTTTTAACAATGGAACCGTAACAAATGAAAACAGGTTTCCTGACTTCTCCACTTGAGCTGTTACGTAATGCAAGTATGGTCCCTTAAGGCCCGTTATCATAATGACAAGCGTTTCTGAATTTTTAGGCAGCACGGTTGAATATTTTTGTCTAATTTGTTGTGTACCTCATCTAAATTACAATATATCGAAGCAAGCAGAGCCGATTTACCAATAAAATGTTTACATTATAGGTTATAACTACGGTGTGAATGCACCAAATGTAAAGAATCACATTATTACTGCAAATCTTAACCGATTTTCATGAATCTCTTTTTTAATTTCTTGTAATTATATAAATAAATTCATTCTGTTAATTGAAATTAACTTAATCAATGATTGCATAATCTGAATTTTTCTAACTGGCTGAAATCTCATAACAATGGCTGGGTTCATTCGTTCCGGATAATTCAACTCCCCCCGGGCAGTCTGCCGACTGGTGTTTGACAAGGGTGAACAGGCTTGCTACGAACATGCATGTACAGATATCACTGAGCGTAACTGCTATTTAAGTGCTATTTTTCTCACACTTTCTTTATTATTAAAGAAAATGTAAACATTTTATTTGAAAAACAGCTCTGTTTGCTTCAATATATGGTAATTTATATGAAGTATTTGTAGAATTAGACAAAAAACTTCAATCGTGCGGCCTTAAAATTGAGAACCGATTAGATATTCTGATAAAGGGCCTCAGTCTCATGGGTGTTTTTAAATAACTGGTTTCGGTCATTTTATTAGTTGATTATTAAGAGAAATCAAAGAATGGATAAGAAAAAACTTAAAATCCCAAAAGTAGGATTCACAAAAGTAAAATTTGATAAGAAAGCAACGTTGATATATCTAGTTTTAATGCACCCAAAAAAATTTCCAAAGCGTCAGAGCTAAATTATGTAGATCTTTATAGCCACCTCTCGAAATAGTGCCGGATATGGACTACTAGGGGAGTCTTTTGTAGAAATCAGCTTCCCCCACTTTTCGAACGTGAAAGCACCAATAAATTAGCGTCCGATCACTCTCTGAATAGTGCCGGTCGTCAATCCCCCCCCCCCCAGTACGAAATGCATATGTTTGGATGTTTCTTTCTCGATTTTGAGTCGACAAAAATTAATCGTTTTTGTGTAAGCATTGATTCACTTAGTATTTTATCAATTATTATATGTACTATAAAGCATTAAACCTGGTACATAGTCTATTTTCTTACATATATTTGATTGGCACAATTCAGAGAGACTGGATTAAAATGCCGGCGCTCAAAGCGATAGCGTGATGGTGGGAGATGGAGTCGAGCAAGAATGAGGAGAAGAGGCACTATTTAGAGTGGCACTATTCAGAGAAAGTACTTTATTTCTTTTACATCTTGGACTTTTCATCGTGTTTCATTTGCATTGTATACCAGTGTTCATACACAAAAGATTATCAATGTGCATCGTATACTCCCTCTCTTGTGTAAAGCAATGTATGTGTTACATTCTAGTACATAAAATACACGTGCTCAGTTATTCTTCATAAGAAGTGAATAACCACACAAGGCTGGTGAGCTACTGACATATAGGATGAAATTCGATAAACGGCAAATGATATAAAAGTGTGAATATAATATTCAATATAAAACAAGTTACTTCTTGTGGGTTACTAGACTACGTTTATCTGTGACGGAGAATTTTCGAAATTTTATTCACTCAATTCGTGGCTTAGGCAATAGCCATTAAGCTAACTGTCTGCGTTCAGAAGAATTTGGGATGAAGTCTTCACCCAGTTCCTAAATGCCTGAATTATTGAGGCATTTAAGAAATACTAGCAGTCTTAAGCACGCCACGGCGCGCCCGTATTTGTTTTTTTATGAAAAAGTATAAATGAAAAGCCTATCTTTTCTATGTTATACATATTTAATGGCTGTTAAAAAGTATTAGTATAAAATAATAGAAGACACCAGTGGATGAGTTCTTTATCTGAAACTTTAATTAATCTTTTATAATAGGATTTCAACGAATTTTATATGTTTTGGTAAAAAATGAAATTCAAATATTTTATTTTAAATGAGCTTTTTTTTATTAAAAATTAATTTGCACCTAATATTGATGAATAGCATTTATTACAATTTTGTAACTTACGTTGAAGATGATAATATTCTTTAAATAATGAACTTTGCATTTTTACACCACAATTTTTATAAATCAATTTACGGCCGGATAATAACTTCCATATATCACAACGCTGCTGAAGGCTGGTGACCTTCTTAGCATGAAAACAAAAACACAAACCCAAGACGACTCTCTCGGTTCCAGTTCAACTTCCCCCCCTCTCCCAACCCTCCCTTATTAACTGAAGTTTTTGGTGGGACTGACGTTAGAACTACAATGTCCACCATATGACGATTTGATACTTAACTTTGACATGATTTCGACTCAGAAAATAAACTTATTGCATAAAGGTGTTAGTTGGGCGTATAGTCTAAACAATGAATAATACAAACTACAAAATAGCCTCGGAAAGGACTGGAACTTTTAATGACAAAAGGCATGCACACGGAAAATCTAAAGGTCATGTTTCAGGCGACGCATGGAGACTGGGTGTTTGGAATGCTAGGGGAGTAAATGATCTCAAGGTAAAACAACTGCGTGAAACTATTGACGTGAAGAAACTAGATATTTTATGTGTGTCCGAAACAAAGAAAAAGGGATGCGAAATTAAAGACATAAAAAAACGGCGTGTTGAAAGGCGGATTTGAAATATGGTCAGGAGTAGACTGTGAATCACATGGTAAACAAGGAGTAGGTCTCATTTTGAATGAAAGAGCAAAGCAGCATCTCGGAAACATTGGCTTCGTGTCTCCCAGGCTGCTGTGGGCTAGAATGAAAGTAGGAATCAGAAGACAATTTATTATAGCATGCTACGCGCCGGTTGATAGTGATCCTAGAGAAGTAAAAGACGCCTTCTGGGACACTTTAAATGACACAATAAACATCTGCGAACATGGGGAAAGAATAATTCTACTAGGGGACATGAACGGTTGGGTGGGCATCCAAAATCGGGATACAGAAAGAGTATTAGGTAATTTTGGGGATCCAAGAACAAACTATAACAGAGATAAATCAGTTGGTCTATGCTTAGAAAGGGTTCTGTTTATTACAAATACTTGGTTTAGGTATCAAATGATCCACATGTACACCTGGTCTAAAGGAAATAGCCGCAATATAATGGACTTTGTTGTTGCGGATAAAAGACTTAGAGAGTTAGTCAAAGATACAAGGGTCATGAGGGGTCCTGAATGCAATACTGATCATTACCTTCTGATCTCAAAA
>NC_046658.1:47757570-47775530 GCF_010883055.1 Belonocnema kinseyi | reverse complement strand
TTCTGTGCATTTGTTGACCTAGAAAAAGCTTTTGACAAGGTAGATAGAAGTAAACTTTGGAAAGTTCTGAAAGAGTATGGAGTCAATGGATGGATCCTACAAACTATAAAAACAATATATACATGTAGCAAAGCGAGTGTAAGAGTGAATGGGAAACTGAGTGACTGTTTCGATATTATTCAAGGAGTTAGACAAGGATGCGTTATGTCTTCATGGTTATTTATATTATTTATGGACAAGTGTTTAAGAATGGCTCTCTTCGACGAAGAGGGTGTGGATCTCGAAACAGTAAGGGTACGAGGGTTAGCGTTCGCAGATGATAAGGTTGTTATGACAGAGTCTATCGAAGACCTACAAAGAATGTTGAATAAACTAGATGCAAGCATGAAGAGCATGGGCCTCAAAATAACGCAAATAAATCAAAAACTATGGTGTTCCAAGGAAAGAGTGAGAAAACGGTACGCAATATTTTATTAAATGATAAGAGAATTGAACAAGTTGATAAGTTCGTATACCTTGGTAGCTTATTTACTAGGGACGGGAAGATAAATGAGGAATTAGATGGACGAATAAATGAAGGTAAGAAGGTTATTGGTAGAGCAGGTCCCCTTATCAGAAGTAAAAATATATCAAATAAAGCTAAAATGGCAACACGTAATTCTATATTTGTACCGACTGTACTATACGGTAGCGAGACATGGACTTATCAAGGAAATTATAAGAGTAAAACGAACGCAATTGACATGAGATTCATGCGCATAATAAGCGGGAAATCCCTAATGGACAAAGTAAGTAACGAGATAATTCTAAAAGAATGTGGTGCAGAAGAGACGCTAGTAGACACATGGGAAAGAAATCGGTTAAAATGGTTCGGACACGTTGAGAGAATGCCAAATGAACGACTAACGAAACAAGTGTATCTAGGTAAAGTAAATGGCAGCGTGTCCAGAGGTAGACCGCGGAACCAATGGTTAGAATGTGTGATTAAAATTAATGAAATTTTATATTAAAAATAACACTTTCAACATATAAATACTTGAAAACTTATCTTGTGGGGTGAAGGTGTTCTAAAAAATCTGGGTTTTGTGGTAGATGGAGGGTAAAGGTGTCATAACATTTTTACAGAAAATAGTCTTTCAACTTAAAAATTTAAGAAGTGGGACCAATTTTTTTATTTTCTAAATGACAATTATTTATGTACTTAAGATTCGTCTTTGTAGTTGAAAAATTCATAACTTTAGTTCAAAACTCATCTCTTTGGTTAAAAAATTTACTTTTTTTTTAATTATTTTTTTTCGGAAATAAATTAATTTTTTTGCGAAAAAGTAACTTTTCTAGTTTTGGCTTAAATTCAAATCTCTTATGGAAAATTAATCTTTACGATTGAAAATTTTTTCCTAATTTTTACAATGCATCTCTTGGCAGCATCTGCATTCGTTGAAATATCAAATATTACATTTTCTATCGAAAATCCACATTTTGAGGTTAAAAATTCAACTACTTTGTTGAAAATTTATATGCTGGTTCGAAAATTCAACTCTGGCTAAGAATTTAAATATTTTGTTGAAAATATTTTCTTTCTGTTTTATGTCCACCACTACGTTTCCAGTGAGAATTCTTTTTTTTAATGCAACCCTTTTTGGTTAAAGATTAATATTTTTGGTTTGAAAATATGGTCAATCAGTTTAAAATTTATATTTTTAGGTTGAAAATTTAACTATTCAGTTAAAAAATAAACTATTCGGTTGTAAATGCAAATATTTCATTAAAAAGTCAAATTTTTAACAAAACCGTTTACACTGCAAATGAAAAAGTTTAATTTTCAGTTTAAAAAAATTAACGAATTTACAACCAAATAGTTACTTTTTCATCCACAAACATAACATTTTAAAAAAATAGTCAAACTTTTAAATAAGTAAATAAATTTTCAACCAAAAACTGGAAAATATGATTATTTTAAAACTTACAACAGCTGAGTTGAACCAAAAAATGCATTTCAAAAAAAATTTTCAATTTTTAACCAGAGATAAATTTTTAACCAAAATAATGAATCTTCAACCAAAAAATTAATTTGTAATAGGTCGTTCACCCTTCAAACAATTAGAGAAAGGATTAACAATAAAGATTAATTTCAAACCAAAGAAAGAAAGAATTTTCAACAAAAGAATTAAATATTCAACTAAAATGATGAATCTTCAACCCAGAAATGATCCATTTTTACTCAATTAGCTTAACATTTAACCAAGTAGTCAAATGCAAACAAATAAGACAAATTTTAAACAAAAAAGTTGAGTCCTCAACAAAGGAGAGTTAAAAAAAGATAATTCACAACTGCCAAATTACAGTTGTAGATGAATATATGCATATATTATCGAGCGCAAAGCTCTAGCAAGAACAAAGAAAAAAGAAAAATATCTACAAAATTGTTGAGTTTTCAACCGAAAAAGGCAAGCTTTCAAAAAAATAGTTGAATTTTCAACTAAGAGGGATACATTTTTATTGTTTTTATGTTCTGGAAGAAAATCATGTTTCTACCCAAAGAGATGAGTTTTTAACCAAAAAACAATTCTAATGAAGATAAAAAAGAAATAAACTAGATTGTTAAACATTTTCAACAAAATTTTTTTAAAAAACTGTTCCGTTATAGTTTAAAAATCAAGTAATTGCTTGAAAATTCGTCTTTTTCGTAGAACATTAATTTTATTGGTTAAGAATTATTCTTTTGAACATAGAATCTTTTTTTATAACGAAAAAATATTTCTCTTAGAGTTTAATCTAAAAACAACATAATCCCCTTCCTAAACGATTCAACGACTTGAAGTGAAGAATCTGCCTAATGTTAAATGGATTCGATCTCCTTTGAAATAATTTTTATAACTCTGTTTTTTCGTTTGAAAATTAATTATGTTTTTAACAGAAAATTCAACTATGACATTTTTGGTAGAAAATTAATTTTTTTGATTAAAGTGTATTCCTTTTTAGTTGAAAGTTTAACTAATTTTTAAAAATGTATGGATTTTGTTAAAAAAATCATATCTTTTAGTAGAAAATTATTCGTCCTGTTTGAACATTCTTCTTGCTTATTTAGGATTCAACCATTTTTCTGACAATTCTTTTCTTTTTAAATTAATTTATTGAAGTGAAAATTTAACTTTCCATTTTTGGATGAAAATATATTGATACTTTTAATTACAATCAGTTTTGGTAGAGAACTCAGCTTTTTTTTAATTGCACTTCTTTAAGATGAAAATTATTATTTTCAGTAAAAACTGTACTATCCCATTTTTTGTTGAATATTAAGTTCATAATTGAAGCTTCATATGTTTCGGCTTAAAACGAACCTTTTTGATTGACAATTCAACTATTTTCTTCACATTTCTATTTTTTTAAATTAATTTCTATATAATGATAAAATCTACTTATATTAACTTTGGTTAAAAAATGATAGTTTTAGATGAACATCATATATTTGTTTGAAACTTTTTAGATTTTGTAGAAATTCGTAACTTTTAGTAAAAAAGTATTATTCTTAGTTGAAAATTAATATTTTTCAGTAAGGATTTAGTTATTTTGAAAAATTCCTTTTTAGTTTTTCAAAAACAAATTTCTTCAAAATAAATTCCGATTCTACTATTTTTCATTGAAAATTTATATTTTAAATTGAATATTGACCTTTTTTACTTAATAATTCAATTTTTTTAATTTTTCTGTTTTGATAGAAAATTAATCCTTTTGGTTTAAAATCGAACTTTTTCGTCAAAGATTGAACTATTTAGAAACAAATTTATCTGTTTTGATACAGTATTTAGAAATTCAGAATTTTATTAAAAATTCGTCATTTTTGGTAGAAAAATAAACTTCTTAATTGAAATTTTATCTTTTTTCCAGGATTCTATTATTATGTAAAAAATTCCTTTTTTGGCCAAAATTAATTTATTTAAGACGAAAGTCGACTATACCATTTTTGATAGAAAAATGATATTTGAAAAAAGATCTTTTTTGTTAAAAATATAATTTTTTAAACCGTCTTTTTAAACAGGAAAATTAATCTTCGCGGTTGAAAATTCATCTTCTTCATTGAGGGTTCAATTATTATCTTTTTGAAAATTCCTTCGTAGTTAGTCAAAAATTACTTTATGTAAAATAAAATTGCATTATATCATTTTTGGTAGAGAATTGATATTTTAAATTAAAAATTGATCTTTTTTAGTTGAAAATTCAACCATTTGTTTGAAAATGCATATATTTCGATGAAAATTCGTGTTTTTGGTAGGAAATTAGTCTTCTTGGTTTCAAATTGATCTTTGTGATAAGCACAAAAGTATTGAGTTGCAGATTCCTTTTTTTGTTTTGTTAAAAATTAAATTCTTTAATTAAAAATTTAACTATCCCACTTTCGGTGAAACATTGAAATTTTGAATTACAAATTGATATTTTTGTGTTGAAAATACAGTTATTTGTTTTAAACATCGTCTTTTTACACTCTCATCATTTATGATTGAGAAAGTATTAGAATTATCGGAAATTTAACTTCACAGTTTTTCAACGGATCTCCACGTTTCGAGCACCCCTGAATACGAAAATCAGTTTTTTACAATGGCGTCTGTCTGTCCGTCCGACGATCCGGCCGTAAACACGATAACTCTAGAAATAATGAACGGATCAAATCCATCTTTGGCCCACTCTTTTAAGGTCCTAAAATAAAGGAAGAGTTCGTTAACCAGCCATTTTTGATAAAAATTCAAAAAGTGATCGCATTTTCAACATTTTTGAGACCACTTTTTTTCTGAATTTAAAAATTCTATTTACGGATATTTATAGCATTAAAATGGACAAATAATTTATCCTAATGACTTTTTTCGATAAAAAACTTTCCAGAGTTATAGCATTTTCAACATTTTTTAAATCGACAAAAATCAAAATATTAAGCCAAAAAACGCACGATATGAAAAAAAGTCCGAAGAAGAAAAACATTTCTTTTTGAAAGACCTACAAGATTATCATAACAAATTTTTGGATTTTCTTAAAAAATCGAAAATGCAAATTTTTGATTGCACAAAAAATAATGAAAAATAAAAAATTCCATTTTGTGTAGGATACGAAAAAATATTAACTAACAAAAATTGTTATGCCAAAAAGATATACAATTTCGTTACGAACCCCTTCTTGATAGGATGCGTACTTTTTATTTCATTCGTGAAAAATAACATTGAAAATAAAAATAATAAAAATATGTGGAAAACCGACGAAAGTTACGAGAGGAAAAAAGATTCAACAAACCTGTTTATAAATGTCTGTCGGAAATCGAGCGCGCAGTGCGAGTGTCATGATGATCACGATGAGAATGTGTACTTCGAAGCCTACAGAGCTTTCAGAATCTTAATCAATACTCAAGTAAACAATTTAGAATATAAAGACGCCATTGAATACGCCCATGAATATGAAAGAGATCTTTTTGATAAAGTTTTATTAAAACATTCCAAATGCAAAATATAAATATCCGAGCACGAAGCGCGAGGTGTAATTATGTCCAGGCGCGAGATTCATCCGTTAATAAATTTCAACTAATTGGTTGAAAATTTGCTTCTTTGTTGTTAAATATTAATTCTTTCTACTCAAAAGAAATATTCCTATTTCTGGTTCTATATATTTATATCTTAAATTAAAAATTTATCTTTTTTAGTTAAAAACTCCAATATTTGTTTGAAAATTGATCTTTTTGATTGAGGATTTAACTATATTATTAAAAATTCAAGAGCACCAGTTTAGGATGAAAAATTATATTAATTATAAAAATTATTTTTTTTAGTTTGAAATTCGTCTTTTTGGTAGAAAATTAATTTTTTTGTTAAAATCTTATCTTGTTTCTTGAGGATTCAACTATTTTCTTTTTGTTTATTAAAAATTAATGTCTTTAAGGAAAATTTGCATTATAATATTGTTGGTTGAAAACGAATCGTTTTTCGTAGAGAATTAATTTTATAGGCAAAAAATTAATCTGTTTTTTATTATTTTTAACATAGATGTCTAAATTCGAGCTTTTATTGTCTTATATGGGAAACAACGTCTTGCATTATTTACTATAAAAAAATTTTATCGCTGAGAGATTCTGCTAAATAATGTATAAAACCTGCTTGATTTTAAGTGAATTCTATCTTATTCTAAATGCTTTTTATCATATTGTTCTAGTATTGAAAATTAATTTAGTTGAAAACGATTGACATCCGTATAAGGTTTCTTACAATTTATAATAATAATTTTTGTAGAAACAGATTATTTGCAAAATAACAAAAAGGAATAAAATAATAAAAAATTTAATATAATTACATATGTATGTATGTACGTACGTACGTACGTATGGATGTATGTATGTATGTATGTATGTATGTATGCTTGTGCAATTCGACTTCCCTCTCCCCTTTTTAGTTTCTGTTCAAACCTCCAGGCTCTCTTAATTTGTCCAGAAACCATATTTTCTCTTCCTAACTCTTCTTTTAACATACATCCTGGGCAGCTCCAGCTAACCCCCATTACCCACCTCAGAGATCGCTCATGCATGCTCTCTACTTTCCTATGTTTATTCCATCCCCAGATCTCCATACCATTACACAACACCGCCCACACCAACGCATCAAACAACCAGACCCTCATTCTCCAATCATTCTTGAAACTTCTCTTTCCTATAACCCATACTTGGCCCATTACTTTACTCGCACATTCAATTCTTTTTCTCACCTGCAGCTCGTTCCCCCTTCTGCCTCAAACCAAAAACCCAGGTAACAGAACTCCTCCACAATTTCCACTTTTTGTCCGTTCATCTTCCAAACGTAATTTATTTTGCTCTTTCTATTTCTGAAACACATCACCTTTGTCTTATCTACGTTCACCGTCAGCTCTTTTGTTCCCACATACTCTTCGAAGATTTTCATCATTATTTTCATCCCCTTCTCGTCATCTGCTAATAAAACTACATCATCCGCGTATGCTAGAGTGTATAGTTTGCTATTACCCAAAAGCGTTCCTCCTTTCCCTTTCTCCTTTAGCTTCTTCTCTAAGTCTGTCAATAGGATACTAAATAGTAACGGACTCAACGGGCACCCTTGCCTTAGACCTCAGCCTGTCCAGAAAACCTGCCCTTTTTTTTCTTATTTTCACCCTAATCCTGGTTTCAGTAAAAATTTCCTTTATCCTCTCCACCAACTTTTCCTCTACACCCCTCTCTTTCATTGCCTGCCATAGCACCTATTGTTCACTGAGTCAAACGCTGCTTTGAAATCTACGAACAAAGTGACTAGTTTTCCTTCCTTTCTCCCCAAATTTCTGTTAACTAAATAGTTAAGTACGTAGATGTTGTCCATAGTTCCCATCCCTTTTCTAAATCCCGTCTGATTATGTGGGATACTTTCTTTTCGTTCTACCTGACTCTCCAACCTTTTTCTTAAGATTTCTGCATATATTTTATAGCCGACTGACATGAGAGTGATCCCTCTGTATTCTTCTACCTTCTTTTCTTCCCCTTTCTTGACAAGCGGTACCACCAGTCCCGTCGTCCACTCTTCCGATCAACCTTCCCCTTTCCATACCTTCTTGCAGATCTTCCACATTCCATCCCTAGTCCCTTCTCCTCCAAACTTATTCGCTCCATTCTCCATCCCACCTTCTCCCGTCGCCTTGTTTCTTTTCAACCTATTTATTGCCTCATCCACTTCTTCTCTTGTTATCTCGTTCCCTTCCTCCATTTCTCCTTGGACTATCCTACACTTTTCCCCCTTTATCTTATTCTGTTCTCCCCGTAATAGACCCTTAAAATAATCCGTCCATTCCTCCATTTCTATTTCTTCGATAACGACCTTCCATTCCCCTCTATCCCGATTTATCACATCCCACATCCTACCTTCTTTGATCGCTTTTTCTACTTCTGCTTTATATTCTTCCTTTCCCCTTTGTCTTTTTATTTCCAGCATCTTCTCATGTTCTTTTTTGCTCCTGTTATACTCCTCCTTCTCCATTTCCCCGCTTCTCTATTTGCTCACACACTCTCTTATTCTCTCTTTACTCTCCCAGCAATCCTTGTCCCACCAATCTCTCTTTCCCCCTACTATTTCTTCATCAGTACCCAGATCATCCTTTACCTTTTCAATGGACCCCTTCAACCTTTCAATTAAAGAGTCTATTCCCTCCTCTTTTTCATGCCTAACCTTCTCCTTTTCCATCTTTTGTTTGAACTTTTTAAATTTATCTACCCCCCCCCCCCCCCCCCCCCCCCAGATTCCCATTTTCGTGTTTCTTTCGCACCCTTTTTCCTTTCTTCCTCTGCCAATGAATGTGATCTCCCCTTCATCATCTACTTTCATATTGTCATTGCATATAAACCATCCTGTTTCTCCTATCATGTCTAGTAACTTCCTCCCCTCCCTGCCCGTCTCTCTATGTTTGGAGTTCCTTATAAATGCCTCCTTTTCTTCATCCCATAACCCTCCCCCTTGTTTGTCAGTCCATGCATTTAAGTCCCCTCCTATTAAAACTAATTCTTCCTTCTTTTCCTCCATCCACCTCCTGATTACTCTTCAGCCTTCCTCTTCTTCTCTTCTTCTGTATACACACACCACCGCTATTTCTACTTTCCGAATTACAATTTTTCTCATCATTTTTCCATCCTTCTCCTCCATGTCCCGATCTTTTCTCCCTCTTACTGCTAATTCTTTTTTCACCCCTGACACCATGCTACCCATCTCTCTCCCTTTAACGTGTTCTTCTCTTGCTTCTTGCATTGTCCACACATAACCTTTCGGTAACAACTTTTTTATTCCCTTCCAATCCTTCTCATCTGCCCAAGTTTCACTCATCATAATCACATCCCACTTTTCTAACTCCTCTCAAAATCCTTTATTCTTATTCTTCAAACCTGACACATTCCAGAAAGCTATTTTCACGTTTCTCTCCACCCTTCACTCTTATTCCCTCTTCACTTTGTTTCCCCTTTGCCGTTTGGAAACCCCTCTGATTTATTTCTAGACTCTTTTTCGTCTCCCTTCCCCCTACCTTTTGCAAGAATTTTTTCTTTTTTCCTTAATTCTTCTAATTCTTCATCCCAACACCATTCCTCCCCATTTATCCATAACCTATCTCTCCCTATCCACACCATATGGCCCCTTTTCCTCTCTACCCAAGCCCTCTGCTCTATTTGCCATCTCCTTTTCCTCTCCCTCCATGTCGGATCTTCTTCAATTCTTTCCCTTCTTCCTCTCAATAATTTTTTCCCCTCTATAAGTTTCTTTTTCTCCTCCTCACTCCCCACTTTTACTAGAAACATTCCTTCATTTCCTTCCTTTGTCCCTCCTATTCTCTTGACTCCTTTTACCCTTACCTGCACTCTAATATTTCGCAAAAGATTTGTTATTTCCTCTCAATGCTCTCTAATTTGACTCAAACCTTGTCTTTCTCCTCCTTCCAACGTTTATCCCATTCTTCCCATTTTTCTCTTGTTTTTTTCACTTCCCTCCTTACATCGCTTCCCTGCCTATTCATATCCCTATTCATGTCGACCAAACTCTTTCTTGTTTCCTCTCTAAACACTTTAACGAGAGCTTCCAATTCTTCAAACATCCCCCCAATCTCTCTCTGGTGGTTTCCTTTTAATTCTAACTCTCTTGTTATGCTGGTCTCTTTCTACCTCATCTTTCCCTGCCACTCTTTTCCTTTTTTCCTCCCCTTCACTGCTAGTCGCGCATGCCTTTTTTTGCCCTTTGTCCAGACTTCTGTTCGAACCCGCGGTGCCTAGATTGTTAAGGCGCTGTAAATTTGAGGGCCTTCCACGTTGCTTGCCCGTACCTCAGTCTGCTGCCCTCCCCACCCGTGTCGACTTCTCGGTACTTTCATCACCACTGCTGTCACTGCGATCAACGTCACCCCCCCCCCCCCCCCCCCCCCCCCCCCCCCCCCCCCCCCCCACTTGCAATGCTTTCAACAACGTCAGCTGTCACAGACACTACGGTTTTCTGCTCTGTGCGATCGTCCAGTAACTGTTGCCCTCTGGCGCCAGTTTGTGGACTCTGCGTCGTCGGCATCCTACCTTTCCCAAAGCTCCGTGACGCGTCCCGCCTTTAACACCTACTGTTTGGCCCCCTGATCAAGCAATTATTTTTTCACTCCTAACCTTAAAAACTTCACACGCTCTAAATTTTCACTTTAAACCACTCACTTTCACCCTTCACACCTTTGCCTTCACTCACCCTTCTTCCTTTACACTCGATCTCCGCACTTTCTGCCTTTTTTGCATCCACTCACCCTTATTTCCTTCACCAAAGCCAAAAATACACCACTTGACAAAAAATAATTCTTTCGCGATCGGTACCGGAAACGGAAGCCAATATATATCACTGGAAAAATAATTTGTAAACAACTTTTTCAGTTGAAAATTGTTTCATTGAATAAAAAATTGATGAAAAAACTTTTTCGACTACATTGGTATTGTTTCTTCATCAATTGTACTTCTTTAAAATAAAATAATGTTTTAAGAATATTGCAAGATTTATCAATAGTTCTTAATAAAAAAAGTTTTAATTTAAAATAAATCATTTTCATTTTTTTATTAGTTCACAACTAAGATATTAATGAAAAAATGTGCCGAAATGTTTGAAACAACTTAATTAATTTCAATTCACCTAACCTTAAAGCCAACAACTTACATCAAAAATGTCTACAAAATTCTATAATTTATTTTTAAAAATTTATTTAACAGAAAATTGATCTTTTTTAGTTAAAAATGGAATTATTGGTTTGAAAATTTATGTATTTTTTTTGAAAATTTGTGTTTTCCGTTAGAAATATAAAACTACTTCCTCGAAAATTCATCTTTTTGATTGAGAATTCAACTATTTTTTTTAAAGTGCCTTTATAGTTAGTCCAAAATTAATTTATGTAAGATAAAACTGGATTATACCATTTTTGGAAGAGAATCGATATTTAAAGTTAAAGATTGTTCATTTGTAGACGAAAATTCAACCATTTGTTTGAAAGTGCACATATTTCGACGAAAATTCGTTATTTTGGTAAGAAAGTCTTCTTGTTTGAAAATTCATCTTTGTGATAAAGAACTAAACTATTAAGTTGCACATTCCGTTTTTTTTTGTTTTGTTAAAAATTAAATTATCTAACTGAAAATTTAACTATCCCACTTTTTGTGGAACGCTATAATTTGGAATTAAAAATTGATTCAATTAAAAAATTATATTATTTATTAAAAATTAATTTTTTCTTTGGAAATTCGTGTTTTTGGTAGAAAATTATTTTTCTTTATTAAAACCTTATATTGTTTATTAAGGATTCAACTATTTTCTTGATTTATATTTGTTTGTTAAAAATTAAAAGAGAAATTTTAGTTATATCTTAATTATATCATTGTTGGCAGAAAACTAATAGTTTTTTGTAGAGAATTAATGTTATGGATAAAAAAAATTTAGTTGAAAATTCTATCATTTGTTTAAACCAAATTTTTAAATGGAAAATTAATCTTTGTGATTGAGAATTCATTTTTATTGTTAAAACTTTAACTATTCGGTATCAAGTTCATCTGTTTTAATTAAAATTTGAAATAATCTGTAGAAAATGTAATTTTTTTATTGAATATTAACTTTTCTAAACTAAAAACTGAATTATTCTATTTTTGTTTAAAATTTGTTTTTATTGAAACTTCATCTTTTTAGTTAAAAAAATGTTTTAGTTGAAAAATTAATCTGTTTTTTATTATTCTTAACATAGATGTATAAATTCGATTTTCCTGTCTTTGATCAGAAAAAAGCGTCTTACATGATATATTATAAAACAATTTTAGTCGGTGATAGATTCCGCTAAATAATGTGTAGAACCTACCTGATTTCAAGTGAAATCTATCCTATTCCAAATACTTTTTATAATATTGTTCTTGGATTAAAAATAAATGTAGTTGAAATTTCTATTATTTGTTTTAAAAAAATGTTAATAAAAAATTAATCGTTGTGATTGAAAATTCATCTTTTTTGTTAAAACTTTTACTTTTCGGTGTCAAGTTCATCTGTTTCAATTAAAATTTGAAGTAATCTGTAGAAAATTTCATTTTTTTGATTGAATATTAACTTTTATAAACTAAAAACTGAATAATTCTATTTTTGTTTAAAATTTGATACTTTTTATTGAAACTTCATCTTTTTTTTAAAATTATTTTATGGGTGCATAATTTACTATAAAATCATTTTAATCGCTGAGAGATTCGACTAAATAATGTCCAGAACCTGCCTGATTTTAAGTGAATTCTATCTTATTTTAAATACTTTTTATATTATTTTCCTTGGGATAAAAATTAATTGAGTTGAAAATTTTATTATTTGTTAAAAAATATTTTTTAAATAGAAAATTAATATTTATGATTGAAAATTCATCTTTTTGTTAAAACTTTTACTATTTCGTGTGAAATTCGCCTGTTTTTGTTAATATTTTAAATAACCTGTAGAAAATTTTAGTTTTTTTATTGAATATTAATTTTTTTAAATAAAAACTGAATTATTCTATTTTTGTGTAAAATTTGATATTTTTATTGAAACTTGATCTTTTTGAGTTCAAAATGGAATTATTTGTTTGAAAATTCCCGTAGTTTGTTTAAAATTTGCGTTTTTTGTTAGAAATATAAAACTTCTCCCTTGAAAATTCATCTTTTTGATTGAGAATTTAACTATTTTGTTGTAAGTTCCTTTTTAGTTGGTCAAAATCTAATTTCTTTCCGACCATTCGGTGATAATGAAAGTGCCCGTACATCCCTATAGCACAGATATATTTGCCTATAGTATGTATCTGTTGCCGGAGGATTTCAAAATTGTGTTTTTATAAAACAATATTGAGTATTTGGCAAAATTTTCGGCAAATATGAAGATCCGATACATCCATAAAACTCAACATAATTCGTGCAATCCCACATTTCTTAAACCATATATTATTTAAAAGCATATAAAACAATGGAAACCTATATAGTTTATGCAGATGTTTTGCGGTGAAGGTGAAGTGCAAGGAGTTTAATGTCACTTTTCTGATATTGAGTAAAGTTAAAGTAAGATTGGTGTATTTTTAGTTATAAGTTAATGTTTTAGTTATTATTTGCATTCAATATAAACATTAAAATCAAGTATTATTTCTGTGATGCATGGAATTTGTTATAAAATTTCATTGCTGATATAAAATGCGGAAGCAACTTATTAAGATTTTGAGGTTAATGTTACATTTTGCAATTCAAGAGCGAACAGCTAGCAGTTAAAATATATATCAAAAAGACGTAGGATAAATACATAAAAAGCTACTTTTTATTTTGATCCTGATTAAAATAGTTTCTGTTTTTTCACCAAGAATTTTACAAATCTGAATGAAATTTTTGTGAAAGTTGTATACAAAATTTCACTAATTTTCAGTGTATTTCAAACTCAGAGTATTTTTTTTGGTATTAAGAAAAATGAGTGAAAGCTTATCTCACGTAAAGTTTTTGTAGTACATTTTCGTAACTTTTCATAGGCAAAAAATAATATTTGATAGATTTTTGTAGATATACGGATTATTTACATTAAAGTGGCAAAAATTATCTAATTCTGCGACCAGCAGTTGGCTCTTGTATTTTAAAATTAATTCCTAACCTTAAAATCTCAAAAAGTTGTTATGGAATTTTACACCAGCAATAGACTTTGATAACAAAAATTATTACAAATTCCATGCTTGAAAGGAATAGTACTAAATTTTAATGTTTATATTAATAAAAAATAATAACTTAAACATTAACTTGTAAATAAAAATATACTAACCCTATAGATAGAAATCTCAGTGTATATGCTAAAGCTTCTCAAGGCTCTGAGAAGCTCTAAGAAATTCTCCGCAGGCACTCAGGTAGATATATTTAATGGTCCAAATAGCTCGTTCAAATGCTTTGAAGGCTTTAAAATGTCCTTTCCGAAAACGAAATAAAAATACGATCATAAATAACAAGCAGAGAGGCTTAAATTAAAATAAGAATTCGATCATAAATAACAAGCACAGGCCCTGTATTGCAGCGGTCCGGGTGGCAAGGTGGTGGTAAAGGAGAAGCGTTGATTCGTATTATCGACTTCGAATTTTGTTTCGATTATTATTCCCAACAGTAATGCAAAAATACTTGCGCATGCTTGAACTGTGTTGTGCTCATTGGCTCTAGTTTGCGTACGGATTTAAAAATCAAGCACAGACGCACACCGTAGCCAGTGAACGTAACTAAAATCGAAGCAAGCGCAGATCAAGACAGCTCCGTTGGGATCAATAACTATCAAAGAACGAGCAATCGTGACGATTTTTTCGATATTTTTAAATGCTGTCTAACTCACTGATGCCTCGTGTTGCATGCATATAGCAATGAAATCGAGTATTGTGACAATCGAAATCGACAATATCGTTTAGAGATTTTATAATAAGGACTTAACTATTCTTATAAACACGTGACGCGTGTACAGAAATTAAAAGAAATCAGCCATATAGAATATTATAACACACAATAAATAACTATCTAATTTTTCATATTATTTTGCTATTCACCGAATTACTGAAATATAAAAATATACAAAATAATAAGAATAATGAATGTAGATCATATATTTAAAAGATCATTCAATGGAAATTCATGTTTTCACAGGTTTCGAAGCTAATAAATTTCCCGAATAAGAATCTTAGAAATAAGAATCTTAAGAGGACATAACCTTGCAGAAGATTTTATACTAGTTCTTACGTACGTCACGCTTCGCTGACTTAGCACTCGAGTCCACTATTGGTGGAATACTCGAAGTTCGTGCTGCGGTATCGTGACCAATTCCGGTTCTTTTGCCTGAACGCCCTAATTTCGCTTGAATTCACGGAAAGATTCGTTCGCATTCTCGTGGTTAGGAAAACAGCTAATACCCCAAACTTTTTATTCCTCTTGCACGTCAATGAGAATTAATCCCTTAGATTATTCAATTGAAGTAATTAACCTATTTTAAATATGTTGCATGTAGTATAAAGGTGGTCCAAGAAATCAACTTTCGATTTCTGTAAATTGATCCCCCAATTTGTTCGCTTTTCCGGAAAAAGTAATTGTCTTTTTGATTTCTTGAATCGTTTAGCAATAACCACTGACAATGCTTTTAATATTAACATGGGATTTAAAATTAGAAAATCTCAGTTTTTGAAAAAATGGAAAAAGAAATACTTGCAATAAACTCTTTGTTATTTAAACTTTCAAATACTTGAGAAGATTCTTCTTAAAATTTTGCCACTTATTCTCATGAGGTATCTTTTCTTTTATTTTGTTGTCACAAAATATTAGTGAAAATTATATTTTTCTAAATTTTGAATTTCAAATGAAGATCAAAAGCTGTTTATTTTAAATTGTATCATATCTAAATTTATTTTAAAATAATTATTTAATGCAAATATACATATGAAAATAATACTTACAAATTATTATTATATACTTACATTTTTATTCTAAAAATGCGGTTCATTATCCTCTCCCATTTAAATCCAAATGGTTGCAGATTTGCCTATTTTAGAATGAAGAAGGAAACTAAAAAAATATATATTTTTGAAGGAAAAATCACTTCAAAAGTCCAGTTGACACAATTACGAATTTGAGTTTGCTGAAAACATCCCAGTTTACTTAAAATTAATTCATTAAAGCAATAACAAAAGGCAGCCACCTTTTTTCTACAAATAATTAGAAATATAATCATTATGTTTAAGTTAAAAAATTTAATTATTAATTTGTTTATCATTTCAAATTTTCACTTCATCACACTGACCCCTATCAATCCTAAACTGAAGACAGATTCAAAAGTCCGGAAATATGGGTTTGAAGCTCAATTGATTGGCGAGAAAAAACTGCATAATGCTAAGTCTTATACAAAAACATTCTTCAACATTATACTTGTAAAACTATGTTAGTTTGGTTTTCGTCAAACTTGTTTTACTTCAATTTAATGATTACTTTAATTAGTACAGATAAAAAAGGTAAAAAATTATTATCTCAGCAGCTGAAAGAGATTTAAGCTGAACTCTATCTCAAACGAAGCATCTGGATTCACTGGTTTCATCTCAAAAGTTTAAAGGTCAATATAAATTATTAACGTTTGAATTAAAAACGTGGGAATAATCATGATCTTAATGAGCGTTAATATTGGAAAACTCGTATTGACAAAACGTTCTTTCACTGCACTGTCCAATTTAAGCGCGAAAGAGAATCCTTAAAAAAAGGGTCAGCTCCAGTAAGCCATAGGTATAGACTGAATCTCCTTTCCACTGTACATGAGATATCACGAATTTTCAAAGCGCAATTCAGCCTTCAAAGTTCATATTTTTAAGCGTCTAAATAAACAAATGATTCAACCTCAAGAAAATGTAAATCTTCCATATTTGACTTTTTTTATGATTGATGTGATTGATTATGGAAAACCATGAAATGTGACTGAGAGTAGAAGTTCTTATACCTAGCATATTGGGTCATTTTAAGAAAAAATTTAATTGTTATATATTTTTAATATATTTTTATGATTTTCGGCAGAAAAAATTGTTTAAACAAAATTATTTTTTAATCACTAAGAATATCAAACGAGACGTTCTACAATATATTAGTAGTCATCAAATTCATATCATTTATCCCGAAAGATAAAAACTTTTCACGATTTGTAGGGGGAAGAAAATTGTTTAAGCAAATAAAAGCGCTTTAAAAATGACTAAATATGTTAAGAAATTCTACTTTTAATAATCATTTAATTCATGAAAGATTAAATCTTTTTACGATTTGCAGGGGGAATAACATTGTTCCAATCTAGAATGATTTGTTACGCAATTAGAAATTATTTGAAAATAATATAATATATTTTCATGCTTTTAAAAATAAAGAATTGTTTAAATAAATAAAAATGGTTTAAAAAAGGACCAAATATGTTAAGTAAGAAGTTCTGCTCTCAGCCATATTTCATGATTTTTCATAATTAATAACATCAATCACAAAAAATCAAAAGTCGACGATTCACATTTTATTTAGATTAAAACATTTAAAGAAATTGGACTTTTTAAAAATAAAAACTGTAAAGGCTGAATGACGCTTTCAAAATTCGAAATCTCACATATACAGTTCACGCCTAAAGCTTACGTGGGCTCACGCTTTTTTGAAGGGATGTTTTACACGATTGAATTGGACTGTGCAGTGAAAGGACGTATTCTCTATACAGAGATTAGTTAACCTTCTTGTATTCTTACAATTAATAAAGTACATTTTTCAGACTCAGGCATGGAAAATTTTGTTTCTGAAATATCACAGCTCCGCCATAAGGCAAATTATATGGCTTATATTCACAACTGCTTTAAAAAAAATTAACATAAATTACCGAAATTTTAGGAAATTTTATGATATCTGAAACTGCCGGATATTTTTGGTAAATTATAAAATTATTAGAAATTTCAAAAATGTGCAAGATTTTGCATAACCCAAATCCATCCAATTTTTTTTTGTTATATCTTTGTGAAATGTTGAGGGAATGTTACCTGAGTTCGAAACTGCCTTGAAAAAAATTCAGACTGCGGAGGGCCACCCTGCTCTGTAAATTTGAATTAGTAAAATATTTCTGATTGTCAGTTAAATTCTACGAATTTCTGTGGCTAGAATTGAGTCACTGACAATTAGTAGAATTGTATTGATTGGATTAGTAAAACAAAAATAACTAATTGAATAAGTGATATGTACCTCCACTAATAAAACTGATTGATCAGTTATAATTGTAATGAAGAAATCAGTTAATTTAAAAAGGTTACGTTCTAAATATATTTGGGCGCTATTTTGAAATGTGAAATTGTTTAAAATTTGACAGTTCTTTGCATATGTAAATAATGAAATAAATAATCAAATAATAAAAATCGAATAATTGCTTATTCATTTATTGAAA
>NC_046658.1:47730122-47757470 GCF_010883055.1 Belonocnema kinseyi | reverse complement strand
AAATAATGCACATATTTCTAGTTAATACATATTACAGTGATCTTAATGATAAAGCAAACCTATTAATCTAGAACATTTTCAATTTGTGTCCAATTGAAAAATGTTATCAATATAATTTGTAAGCCTGGTTCAAATACACTAAAAATAACGCTTTAAACTTACGGATCACTTAAAAAAATGCCATGTTTTTGAAAATTATCTAATCTTTTGAATTTTAGTCGAATTAAAAAAATTTCAAGAAAATATATTTTATATCTAGTAGAATTTTAGATTGATATTTCTTAATCTAACCAAACAAATTTTAAATGTTGTTGGGATAATTTGCAAGTCTTTTTGTCGTGCACCAAGAACTTTGACAAAAATATATAAAACGCGTAAAACTTTTTGTTTCCAATTTCAAAAAGTGTAACTTTTTACATTTTAGTCTAATCGAAAAACTTCATACAGTTTCTGAATATATTTGACATACAGTGAAGACTTTTAATAAAATTTCTGAATCTGGCAGAGAAATATTTTTAGAAATTATGTAAAAGTACATATGTTGCAAGTCTTCCTCCCATGTATAAAAAACGTTGACAAACATTCCTGGAATTTGAAAAAAAAAATTTTAATTCTGAAAATGCTTGAGTTTTTTTATTTTGGTTGGACATATATCTGGCCAATGAAGATAACCTACATTTGAGGACCTTTAAAAAGTGCATCGATGGCTCACGAGATTAAACAAATCCTTCTAAAGTTAGCGTGGCTACAACATTCAGGTAAGCATACAGAGAAAAACAGGAAAATCCGTCATCGCAATTACACAATTTTTCGATGCCTAAAGATAGCAATTCCTCGCACAATCCTTTAAAGCTGCATTTTTAAAATTTTTCATTTTTCTATACTCTAGTGTCCGTCGTCTGCTGCCAGTTAGACATTTTCACTTCAAATCAGTCCCCTGCCTCGACTGTGTATGTGTATGTAGTAGTAGTAGTAGTTATCTTGTGATCCGGGGGGACATCTTGGTAAAACTAATCCAACAGATGACGCCACACAAAAGTAGGTCTGACTTTTTCATTGAATTGCATTAAGAAAAAGCATAAATAATTAAAAACTTGATGCTGTTTGCAAAATAAAAAATATATATATATGAAAAAATAAGAGTAACTATTACTAATTATTTTAAAATAGAAAAAGTCAGAAAAATACGTAGTTTAATATGAATAAAATTTAATTTTAAAATACATTTTGAAAGCAGTTCGAACTTCATATTTGTACGATTTATTTTGCTGATATTATTGATTTTATTATTTGTTCTAGATAAAAGAATATATTTATTGTTAAAATTATTAACGTTGCTAATCAAAAAATTATTCAAAACATGTACATGATCAGAATTACTAATAAAAAATATATCACTCATATCCAATATAAATGTAATAATAATTAAAATATGTAAGACTACAACTTGAGTTGCAAAGTAAAGAATCTTTGTACCTTTAAAATCTTAACAATTTCAAGTTTTGAAGGAAATATTTTTAAACAGTAATATTAATTTGAATTAAAATATTTTGAGGGAATAATTTGGTGAAAAGTCATTGGCAAGACTGATAAATGAGAAAATGGAAATAATATTATTCAATATAATGAATATATTTAATTAAATTGAACTGAACGTCATATATACATTTATGCAGTTCAATAATTTATTTATTGCTTAATCTTGAAAGCTTTTTTCTCGCTGCATACAACCCCTAATAATTTTATTTAAAAATTTGAATTTAAAGGAGGTTTTGAATTAAATAGTTAATTATATTATTGCAAACCTTATTTCTAAAATAAACATACTATAAGCTATTAAAACCTACAAATAAACGTACTGTACTCATGACGCACAGATAGATAGCTGAGGGTAAAACAAGGGACCAAATGCATGGTATTTAGTTCAATCTTGCCCTATTTTGCTAATATCTTCATTAAAAAATAATTTTATCTGTATAAGTGAATTTGAAAAATACTTTATATTTTTAAATTTCTATTTAATTGAATTATAAAATTATTATAATTATTATAAATTACAACGATAATACAGTAATAAAGTATTGAACCATGCATTTGATCCATTGCTTTCCCCTCAGCTTTTAACGAAGTGAAGTTAGCTGATGGTGAAGTGAAAATACCTCATTTGGGCGCCGTGTATTACTGCGCTTGCGTGGAATTCAAAATAGACATTACAAACAATTCTAGTAATTAAAATAAATAAATATTATGAAATGGACAAGAATTTATATAAATTGTGTTGTTAAAATTTTGTTTAAGAAATATAAGTTAGTTTGCGGAATTCAATGAAAATAAACTGTTAATTAGAAAATACGGGTGTTATACATTTTTCTCTTAACTAAAACTCTGCAAGTTTTTGAAAAAAATATTGTTTGATATATGCATAATAGTAATAGCTTGAAATGTTTTATAATTTTCAAAGTAAACTTATCTTTCATGAAATTTCATTCACACACAGATATACACCTCTTTATCACCTTCAAAAAATTTTTGACCTTCAGTGACAATATGTAATCAATGAGATACAGATGTAATAAGTTTTCTTCACTCTCAAAAAGAGACACAAATATATGTGAGAAATTAAAATGTAATGGAAAGAATAAAGTATTTTCAATTTAAGTGTGTATAAAAATACACGGGTAAATAAAATCCTAATTAGAAATTTGTCCTCTCTTAATTTATCCTAAGTCCATAATTGATTCACTACGGTTACGGTATAACTGATTAACTTCACTTACGGTTGTTTTACTGTTAAAATTAGTAAACTTCTGAAAATAACTGATTCATCGATTAAAATGAAGTGTATTGAATGAATTAGTGAAATTTCTACTAATTCAAATCAGCCAGTTTCATTACATTGATTGAAGATCTTCAGATAATAATAAAATATGCTTCAAATTCCTTTAAAAAATATTAAAGATTTTTCTTTGAAATAAGTTTGAATGCTTTTCACTGAAATTGCTTAAAATTATATAATTTAACAAAAAATGTAATTAGTTGATTCATTCTTCAAATTAAAGCTTAAAAATTATAGCGTGGATTTTTTTGAACCTTCGATCTGTACAATTGATGAAAGTTAGAATCTTTTTATTTTCTAGTTTACTGATATTTATTTTAAAATTGGAAAATTAAAAATTATTCTTTGTTTTTGTCAGTTAATTTTAAGGGCATATTTAAAAATATTTAAATGTTTGAGCCGAATTAAATAATTAGCAGAATAAGTAGCGTTGCGCAGAGAAAGTATTTAAAAAGTATAAGATAAAAACACTTTTGAATACTCAAGTCGCGGCGGCAGGGCGGCTAGACTGCTTCTCGAGCAGTCTAGTCGCCGCGATTTATAGCCGCCCTCGGGGTCTCTACCATCGCGCGTCGGGTTTCGCGCATTAGGAAAGGGCGCCATAATATTCAGTGAGAAGCAGCTATAAACTGAAACGCGCGATTTCAGTAGCACTGCTCCAGTCGCGCATACGGAAACCCACCTTAAGGCGGTATCGAGCGGGTTTTAAGCTCGAAGAGCGGCAGCAAACGCGATTTACGTTTTACGTGTGAAGCGCACCATGTATGGTACCGTGGGCGGATTCGGTTTAATTTCTGCTATCCAAAAACTTTTTTTACTTCTTACTTTTCTCCATATCAATCTAGAAAGGAATTTTTAATAGGCATCACCTTTAGCTTTAATCTTCGGCTTGCCTTCAGCTCCTTAGTTCCAACAATGTTACAGTTATTCATTGCTTTCGTATATCAGAACTCATACCCTCAGTGCTGCAACTTTACTAATGTTGTAAAAAATTGTTTTCAGTTACATTATGGATATTTATTTTTTAAATAAATAAGATGATTATTTTTGTGAACGACTGGTCGGAATCTAAAACCACGTATATGTATACTGATGTTCTGTAGGAAGCTTTTACCAGCAAGCTGCCCTGAGTCGACATCTAGACCCTACTTCGAAGTTGCAGCTCCTTATTAGAACCTGTTATGGCGCTATTTAAACTTATAGCCCCTGCTTTAAACTTTGAACTCCTAGAGAATGAAACATTAGAGCCTACTTTGAGGCTGTGAGACCTTTTTGAAGCTACTTAAAATCTTTAGAGCCTACATTTCTATAACACAAGACCCTATATTGACGCTGTTTCACCTCCCCTTCAATACTGACCCTACATTAAATCTTTTGAACCTACAGTGTTCTAACTTCATGAAAATAAAGTAAAAATGATTTTTTACTTAGGTTAATTGAACTTATTGATCATCTTAATGACTGAATACACACTCAATTAACAACAATATTTAATTCAAGATTTAACCTAATTGTTTTATAATCATTAATATATAAATTAATTCTTCTTTGCAATGCTTAATCGCAGAAAAATATTTTCTCTTAACTGAAAATACTGAAAATTTGTATGAGAATGATATTCATCATGGAAATTACTAAATATTGTCGATTAATAAGTGATTAGAAAAAAATTTTATCAATAATTAATTACATTTTGTGTATTAAGCACTCATATATGTGTTTGAGAATCACAACAAATTATGAAAATAAAATATTTTCTATCGCTAACAACAAATATTATGTAGGGATAGAATGAATAAGCCCAGTTAAAACATAAATGCGGTTTATTCGCTGAATAATAATTAAGATACAGGCACTCTAAATTTCTGAACAGTTACCCGCGACACTCCCCGACAGAATGCTTTACACTCATACCTCTCCGCCTAACTACCTATTTCTTACACCGAGGGTGCCACACACCTCACTTGGACAAGGGGCGGGTAAATTCAAATATTACACTCGGCCGTCCTGACCATGACTTCTGCCCTCAGGCGTCACTCGAAGTAGTAGTTCCTTCTCGGAGTAACTCAAGGAATCAGTCCCGACCCATGGTTTCATGTTGTCCACCGATTTTGACGTCCTCTCAAGCCCCTCTCCTTGTCCTCTCTTTTGTACCAGGTATCGGTCGTTCCTCAAAATTTGCGTTCTTTGTATTGTCCAAAAAATTTCGCACAAAATTTGAGTCCTAGTCCTCCTTGTGTACGTAGGATCGCGACCAAATCATTTTCCTTGTAACAACTTGCTTCCTTACGCTTCTTATCATAAGATTTTTTATTTTTAGTTTGAATTTCGGCGATAGACTCTTTAGCCCTATCCCTCAGCGCATCTCGTTTTTCCAAGAACAGAGCAGCTTGTTTTTCCTCGATGATCTAAGAAATTTTCTGATCCCTTAACCTCATTCTGGTTCCGAAAAGAAGTGTGAAAGGCGACACTCCTGTGCTCCTCATTGAAACGTTGTTGATATACTGCTGGAACCTATCAACAAACTTATGTCAATCACCCGGGGCTGGAGATGCTAGCTTAGTCAGAATAGAAATTAATGTTCTGTTCAAACTCTTTACCTGATCATTTCCTCTAGGTACGCCTGTAACGATGGCCGCATGCGTGATTCCCTCCTCTTCACAGTAACTTTTAAACTCCATTGATGTGAAAGCTGTACCTTAATCCGATATTATCCGTCGTGAATTCTCAAAAACAGCAGATTGTCTCAATAGCTTGTCAATCGTCTCGGCAGAATTCGTAGTATTCGTTGGATATAGCCATACAAATTTGGTGAACGCATTAATAACCGCAAGTATGTGATTATATCTCTTCTTCGTTGAGGGTAACGGACCTAGATGGTCCACGTGGTAGGTGTCCATTGGTCCTTCGCCCTTGTCGAGTAAATGCAGAAATCCTTCTGACTTACCGTGTTCCCCCTTCGCTAGGATACATCAAACGCAATTTTGTATCCATTTCGGGACTTTCTCGTGCATCCCTTGAAACCAATAATCTCTTCTGATTAGTTGCTCCGTCTTCGTTGCTCCAAAATGGCCTTGCTCGTGGCATTTCCGGATGACATCATCCTGCATCTGCTTTGGTACAACCATAAGCCACTTATGTTGAACCCGTTTACAAAGCAGTGCATCCTTCATGGCGTAGCGCTCAGATAAATCTGGTCGTACCTTAAACATCAGTCCAGATAGCTCCCTGTCCATCTCTTGACATCTCCTCAATCGTTCTAGCATGGTGTCCCAATCCTCGCTAATCACTCGAACTTCCGGTATCGGATAACGGCTAAGTACGTCTACGTGTCGCAGCTTGGACCCGGCATGATGCTCTATCTTATACCAATATTTCTCCAAGGTCAGTGTCCATCTCGCGACCTATGGTGAAATGTCCTTCTTGGACATCGTCTGCGTGAAGGCCTGACAATCGGTGATGACTCTGAACGGTATTCCGACCAGGTAGGAACGGAACTACATAAGTGTTCTCACAATCGCCAGGACTTCCAACTTGTAGCTGTTATATTTTTCCTCTGCCTTCATCATTTTCCAGCTGGCAAAATGGACTGGATGAAATTGTCTATCCTCGTCATTCTTCTGCAACAGTATCGCCCCCAACCCTACGGACGAAGCGTCAGTGTGCAGCTCGTCTCGGCATTGGGTGAATACAAAGGTAGTACTGGTTGTGGCATAACGCATCTTTCAACTTTTTAAACGCTTCTCTTTCATCCTTTTCAAACTGAAAACACACATCACTTTTAGTCGGGTTTGACAACGGTTTTGAGACACTGGCGTATCCTGGTATAAATTTCCGAAAAAACCCCGTAAGTCCTAAAAAACTCTGTACTGACTTAACATTCTTTGGTTCAGGAAATTATTCTACCGCTTGCGTCTTCTCCACTGACGGCCTAATTGTACCGCCCTCTACGATATAACCTAGATAATCAATTTTTGTCTTGAGAAATGCACACTTTTTCCAGTTAATAATCAAATTAAACTCGCTTGCAACTTTCAAAATTTGTTTTAGTCGTTCTATACGCTCGGCTTCATCTCTAGAAGGTATAATCAAATCGTCCATATAAATCACAACAATTCCGCTGGCCGCTAAGCCCTTAAACATAATGTTAATATATTTCTGAAAATACGCTGGCGAAGTGCACAGCCCAAGAAGCTAACTGATCGTCAATTATCAGCAACGGATACCGATTCTTAATTATTTTTTCATTAAGCTTCCTAAAGTCGATGCATGTTCTCGGTGACCCGTCTTTCTTCTTTGCTAAAACAATCGGACTAGCGTAGTCAGAATGCGAAGGTCTCACGATCCCTGCCTTAAGCCATTCATCTATCTGATCATATACCATTTTTCTTTCGACAGGTGCAAGCCTCCTAGCCCTCTGATAAACTGGTATTTCGTCTTTTAGAATGATACGCACTTTCTTGTCTACTTCTTTCGTCTTATTGGGCTTATAATTCTCTATTAGTGTCTCTACAATTCTACGACTACTTTCGCTTTTAACATGTGATACGTCAATTCTATTTACTTCATTAATCGCGTGAATTCGGTAAATTTCGTTTCCCTTTGAGAGCCTGTTCAATTCGAGAAATCGTAATATTGCCCGCTCTACAATGCAGATTAATGGTATTTAAAAAGTCAGCCCCTAACAATAAATCGTCCCTCACTACATGTTCTGAGACAACATGCAACTCTACGTCATAACACTCATTATCTATCGTCAAATTTGAAATCGCTGTGCCTAAAGTCGATAAATGAGGATCCTTTGAACCTATGCCCCCGAATCGCGTGACACTTCTTTTAGCATACTGTGCTCCAATTTTTTTTTAAATAATCCACTCTCAACAAACTAAGTTACTCGCGATATCAATCAATGCTTCAACTTTATTCCCCTTAATCTCTATCATTTTATAATTTTTTGCTAACTTCGCTTTAAAAGCATTACACGTTTTCTTCTTTTTAAAATCTACAACTTTTTTACACTCTGTAGCCTTGTGCCCATGTTTGTCACAATTAAAACACTTGGGGCCCAGGATTTTCATCGGACACTCCCTACTCATGTGCCCTTTCAACCCGCAATTAAAACAATTAGCAGTCTTTGTTCCATCACTTTTATTCTGGACCCTTTTTTGCGAACTATCTAATTTACTTCCTGCCTTCGCTTTCCCCATGATCTTTTCGTACATATATAATCTTACCTTAAGCTTCTGAATGTCCCTTGCACCCAACAAAACTATCTTACTTGTTTCGTCGCCGTCTATACCTTTGATGATATGCTGGACCACTGCTGTTTGTTCCATTTCTGACTGCGCTCTGATTTCCTGCAACAACGCTTTCCTCATATAAACCCATGACTGTTTGCAATAATCGAAGCTGATGAATAACTTTTCCGAGCCTCGAAGCAGTCGTCTAGCGTATACGGTCTTGTGAACATCACTCCAATCACAAAGCAGCGCTGTCTCTTCAAATTCCTCGATTCAGTGTCTGTCAACGCGCGCTCCACGACCTACCACTTCTCGTCGTCTCTTCTCTACGTCGTCGCCATTTTGTGTGTCGGTTTTGTGCTCTTCATCTTTATCGCCATTTTTCCAAGCTGCAAATACGCGATTTCTCAAATCCGCTTTATTGATATCCACATCTTCATCTTCCTCTTTGTTTTGGTCGCCGTTAGCATCGCGTTGTTCGTCGCCTGTCTGATCGTCGTTTAGCCCACGCGTTATCGTGATGTCTTCTTTCCAGGCCTTCCTTACGCGCTTTCTCAGCACAGCTTTTGCACCCGTCGTTTGAGTCAGTTGAGCCACCTGCTCCTCAATCCTCGACATCTTGATGAACTTCACATACTATATACTTTTTGAGTGACTCCGAATTCACTCTGCTCAAAAATTTTGTTTCTCAAACTCGCGGACGATTCGATTCTATCCCAAACGAGCCCCCAATTGTAGGGATAAAATGAATAAGCCCAGTTAAAACATAAATGCGGTTTATTCGCTGAATAATAATTAAGATACAGACACTCTAAATTTCTGAATAGTTACCCGCGACACTCCCCGACAGACTGCTCACAGGTAAGTGAGGACTTAAATAGGAGACATGAGAGGTCCGTAAAGTGGATATTACGGTTGGCAAGAAATTTGCTTGACTATATTGTTAGGAAGGAGACAGGAAGAACGAGTTTAGGAATTATATCGGGGAGTTGAGTGTATAGATATAAGGAGAAATTTTTGGAATAAGGCTAAAGTAAGATGGTTAGGGAGGTTTGGTGGAGGAAGGTAAACAAACGTAGGGGTGGGAAGATGAAGATGGCAAGGAAAAGGTATTTTAGAACATATGTATTGCAGATGGATGAAGTGAGAATGATGCACGAGGAAGGAAGGTATATGAGATAGTTAAAAAGAATTGCATGGAGAGAGAAGGCAGATGGGGAGAAGAGTATAAGGGAGTCAAGTTTTAACGGGAATTATGAATGGGTTATGCCAATCAAGAAAGCACAATATTTTTGTGAGAAACAAGATAAAAGGAATCAAAAACTTATAGCAACCCGAGCTAAACCACCATATCTCTACGTTTTTAAGGTCGCTGAATCTAAATGCGAGGACTGACCATATTAGGTGAAGATCAAGGTTAAGTGAAGGTCAAAATCAGAAAAAAACCATTGAATTGGCGTGAACCACTAACTTAAGACATTTTTGGGGTCGCTAATTTTAAATTTTGGGTCATTCTCACCCCGTACGGTCGGGATAAAGTTAATTCCCGGGTGGAAATTAAGAAACCTATATAATTGGAGAAAACCTCTACTCTTAGACATTCTTGAAGTCGATAAATCAGAATCCAGGGTTAACTTGACCCCATAAGCTCGATTACATGGTTTTTACCATTTTGACCTTGGGATTACATTCATCCTGACCTACTGGGATAAAAACGGATCTATATTCGGATTTAGTGACCCGAGAAACATCTAAAAGTAGTGTTTCACGCAGATTCAGCCCCCCCCCCATTTTGACCTTCACTTGACATTGATCCTGATCTGATGGTTTCAAAATAACCCCGGATTCGGATTCAGCAGACATTATTTACGCGTCTTATGACCGTCTTTAAATTTGTAATAGTAGCCGTTTATACTACTGTAGGTCTAAATAGCAAGTGCACATATTTCCATGTGGTGCATAGTACAATTATGATAATCAAATGATCATAATAGTTCTATACGTAGGCGCATTAGCTGTCGCCCCTGTACGATTGTGGAATGAATCAACCTAACCTCAAATGTCAGACGTGATAGGCTTTCAAATCATGCCATTGTTACGGAATATAGCGTGCGTATCGAGGAGTGAAACCTGTAAAAAGACCGTTTCACTCCTGGGTACACAATACAAAATTATACGGCAGTTGTGAAGATTAGTCATATAAGTGCCACAGATACATTTTAAAATCTTGATTTAACTCCCTTCTTTCCTGAAATATATTTCCCTCAAGAACTAAGCTTCTGCGAGTATACTTACAAAGCTTTTATTCGAAGTAGGCACAAGAACACGGATTGTAAACTACATTATTTTCAAGATTGAGAGCAGCTTTCATAGTGCATACTACATAAGCATCTACGCAGCACAGTGAGGTAAACATTTCGTCGTCGTCTCCTTACTATATATATGAGTAATTATAGCTAAAAGCAGACTAGCAGATTTCCCTTTACTTAGTATCACTTTTGTCTTTCTTATAGTATTTGCCTCTTCGAAGCTGAGACAAGTACAGGATATATATTTTTATATGATATTATATAATATTTGCATACGTGAATCAAAAATAAATTTGTTAGCTTTTTAAGACTTGTGATAAGGAGTTGTTCAAAAACTACGTCCCGACATTTTGTAAAATTTGCACAATCCTTCGATTCTTCATTACAGATCTTCCCACAGAGCTTGAAGCCGTCAAGGTTACATCAGAAATATAACCACCACCCTTCTTTAAGTTGAGGTCGTTTCGTTGATTTAATTTGATAAGCGCATGAAATAAAAGACGAAACCATATTGAATACAACATGAAATTCTTAATACTTTCAGACAAGATATATTTCATTTTCAAAAAAATGATTACATTTTTAACTAAAAAGGCTTAACTCTCTACCGAAACAAATGCATTTTTAACGATGGAGTTGAGAATTTAAGCTAAAATTTCGAATGTTTTAGGAAATCGAATTTTGATAAAATAGAAAAATTTTCTAAGGCAGACAATTAATTCTTAACCAACCAGTTGATTCTACAACCAAATAGTTGGAATTTAAACGAAAATGTATAAGTTTTCCACCAACTTGTGGTATTTTAAAAGCAAAACAAAATTAAATCTGAACCAAAAACATTTGCATTTTCAACTAAATTCTTAAATACTGAAATAGTTCAATCCAAAGAAAAGGAATTTCCGACACAGTAGTTGAAGGAGATGAATTCTAAACCAAGAATATATGTGATAGTAGACTTTTTAATTTTTTAAAATGTTATTTTTCAAATAAAAATAGTCGGATGTTCTTTTTGGGTTCTATGGTTCTATTAATTTAGTTCGGTTTGGATTGAAAATAACGAGAAAAATGGGAGGTTTTTTGAGAACAGGGGAAAAAGATAAATTTGGCTAAAAAGTGGCAAAGAAGGAAGAAGGGGAAAAAGTGGGAAGTTTGTATTTATTTTCTTTAATAGCTTAATAAGATCACTAATTTTGATTTTTTCAAGGATTTCAACAAAATTTCGTTCACATTTAGATTTTTCATAGGTCATCTCACATTCTGCTAAGTAAGTAAATACCATTTGCAGAAATACGTTTGGAAACTGACTTTTGGTTTACATATTTAAAACGTCGCCAGTACTATTTACTTTACTCTAAAATACAGTCAGGATGAAATAGTGAGTGAGAAGTGGAAAAAGTTAAAGAAAAGACTGAAAAGAATTCATTAAAAATTATGTTAAACTACGTGATCATGCGTCATTTTCTTTCACTCATTGGGCAAATAAAATCGCGCTTATTCTGATATTATTCTTTTAGGCAATAGAAAATTTGGACTGACAGGATGGAAAATCGACGTTTAATAAAAAAAATAATGGAAAGAAAGTCATAGTGCTTGAAATGGTATTGTGATCCCAAAACAGAAAGCGAGATCGGGTGTTTTTTTAGAAAGCTTTGATTCTGTCTCTTAGTATGCTACGCAAAGACTACTAAAATTCAATTATTTAAAAAAAAACTAATACTGGTGTTGGAAACTCCATTTTTAAAAAGTCAGAACTGAATGCCTCGCTTGGAACAAGTAAAGCGACAGTACTTATAATGCAATCTTGTTACTTTCAGGAAAGAATCTTGTCATCTGCAACCTCAAAAATATGCTTAAATACACGTAAAATTTCCTAACTCTCAAGAGGGCTATTTGAAAAATCATTTTACTAAAGCGTAATAACTACTTACAGAAAATTTAATTTCTTTCATTTAATCATTTCCTAAAGCAGTTTAGGGGGCGGAAATATATTTTAGGACTCACTGCAAATGTATTATTTAACACTTCTATTTCTCAAGTCATAGCTAGAAGTCCTTAGATAATAAGGTCTGAGCAAAATCTAGAAAAGTAAATTTTATGTTTACCAAAACCTTTTTGCTTATTTAAATTACGTTCTGACTTATCGAATAATGTATAGGTTTCCTTAATCTCTGTTGAAAACCTGAAAAAGAACAAAAGAAGTTCCGCAAGTTGAGAAAAATAGAAAATCCATAATACACCTCACGCCGTAAATTTTATCAAGAAAGACCAGCATCTAAAACTGTCAACCAGCAGAAGTTCCTTCATAAAACATCACAGAACGAGACACGAAACCATCCCTCAATTCGTATTGTGTACCCTCATGGTTATAATGTCGTTTATGCCCACTTTTTATTGCTTATAGTAAAAAATAATGAAGCATAATGTTTTGTTTTATTATTCTGTTAATGCGAGTCTCTCTGCCGCGAATGTTTTGATGAAAGCAAAAGAACAAGAAGGGTTGGTCATTATGTGAAATTATTAAAATCCTGTGACCGTGATGAGAATAATATTATTTTGGGATAGTAATAATCAGATTAAAAATCATTTCTGGCGGTTTTGTTATTGAAAACTAAGTTTCACCAATTTATGGCCTTATACATAAAGGTGGCACTTAAAATAGTATTTGCAGTAACGTGCAAACATTAACTTGTCGTAACGCAGTAAAAACACTTTAATGATGAGTAATTAAAACTTAATGGTTATAAGATATTACAAAATGAATTGAATATCATATTTAATAGGATATGAAATGGGACAGGGATATCTTTTCCAACAAAAAATAAAATAAAAACTTTAGCAACAGGCACATTTCAATGTTAAAAATTGAATATTTATTCAGAGATAGTTATAAATTAATACAATATTATTATTTTGGAAATAATCATGATTGAAAATATGTGAGAAAATTTTAGTTGCAATGGAAATATGTGCATACTTCAAAAGATAATTTCCTTGAACCAAGATAACTGTTTTATTAGCTATAGCCGAAAATTTGGTTGAATCAAACAAATTTTCACTAAATTGCGTTGATTCTACAAAATCGTTTTGTAAGTGTACTGTGTTTAATAAAATGTGATGGACAATTAGGACAAACTAGCGCCCAAGAGTAAAAATTAACCGAAACTCTCAAAACGAAATAATTTTGTCTTTGAAGATTAAAAGAACTTGTTCCGAAGAAAGATAATAAAATCGTTTTGAACAAATTAAAAAAGGAGCATTAATAAAATTTTAGCATCTGTCGTAGACATAGAGCATGTTCTACTAACTTTATTAGAGCTTATCTCACCAACAGGGACTCCAGTGGGATAGTAGGAGATTTCATTCATTACACAGGCCTACAACATTTGGACCCAGTCACCAGAATATACTTTTCCGAAGGTTTCTGGCATGCTGAATCCGAATCTGAGGTAAAAATTTCTCAATTGGCTCTGGTTCCCTAGATATCCTAACCTATATATGCAAAAACAGCAATTTTTGTCTATATTTGAGGTTATGTGGCATCGGATTTTTTCATTCTCTCAAAAAACCATAAACGCCATTTTAAAGTATAAGTCTCGTCCTTTTCGAATGTCATTGAGTTTACTAGAATATCTTTTGTATTTGCGGAGGTATCACATTTTGAAATTTTTGTGTTCGTGAGCTTACCTCTGTTTAGGTCAAAAATCGCTGTTTTTACACTTTTATGTTAGGATATTTCAGAAACCAGAGCCAATTGAGAAATAGCCCCGCACAATTTACATTAAAATCCGGAAACGGTCAAATTGGCTGAAATTGCAATATAATATAGTTCAAAGCCTCCTGATGAGTACTAGGCCAAAAAATGCAAAAGTTTTCGAAATAGGTGGGGCTAAACGTGAAAAATATGACCACAAGCGAACCTAACGTCCCGCTTAAAACTTGAAGATGAGGTGCAAATTTTTCAATAAACTGTGATCAGGGCAATCACTGACAATACTAGAAACACGTGTAAGACCAGTCCAGCTACTAAGGGCAACAAAATAGCGCTACTGGTAATAATAAGCGAAATCATGGCGCTCTCCTGACAATGTGAATACAGTTCGAAATATTAAAGCTGGAAGACAGTACAGCCAATAAATACAAGAATGTAGATCAGTCAAATTATCAAAGGAAAATCCAGTCCAGCTCCGAAAGGTAATGTAATGGGACTGCCCTGGCAATGTGAAGATTTTTCCAAATAATTAAGGCAAAAAACATTTCAGACTACCAAAGATATTTTGTAGTCCAGATAATTAGGACAAGACTATAGGTCAGTCCAACCAACAAAGGCAATACATGTTATTAGTCCAATCAGTTAAGGCAAGACTATAAATCAGTCCAAGCAACAAAGGCAAGACACGTTATTAGTCAAGACGGATAAGACAAGACTAGAAATCACTCCAGCCAACAAAGGCATTACATGTTATTAATCCATCCAACAAAGGCAAGACATGTTATTAATCCAGTCGGTTAAGGCAAGACTATAAATCAGTCCAGAAAATAAAGCAAAGACATGTTATTAGTCCAATCGATTAGGACAAGACTATAAATAAGTCCAAACAACAAAGGTAAGACATTTTATAACTCCAGTCGGTTAAGACAAGACTATATATCAGTCCAACCAACAAAGCCAAGACATTTTTTATGTCCAGTCTTATGTTTCACAAATGCATGCAATTCAGAAACAAATGACAATATGAGTGATCGTCTTATGTTTCACAATTGCATAAAATTCATAACCAAATGATAATGTGAATGTCCCTCTTATGTTTCACATCTGCATGAATTTCAGAAATGAATGAAATAAGAGTGATCTTCTTATGTTTCGCAACTGCATGAAATTAAAAAACAAATGACAATATGAGTGATCGTCTTATGTTTCACAACTGCATGAAATTCAGAAACAAATGACAATGCGAGTAAGCGCCTTATGACCAATAACATGTCTTGCTATTGTTAGTTAGACTGATCTATAGTCTTGTCTTAACTGGCTAGACTAATAATATGTCTTGCCTTTGTTGGTTGAAGTGACCTATCATCTTATCCTTATTATCTGGACTACAAAATATCTTTGGTAGTCTAGACTGTCTTTTTCCTTGATTATTTTTTTAAATTTTCACATTGCCAGGGCAGTCCCATAACATTGCCTTTAGTGGCTGGACTGGCTTTTTCTTTGATAATTGGACTAATTTATAGTCTTGTATTCATTGACTAAACTGTCTTCCACTTTTAATAGTGGATTTTGTTGTCATTTTGTTGCCCTTATTAGCTGGACTGGTCTTACCAGTGTTTTTAGTATTGTCAATGATTGTGCTGATAATAGTTTATTGCAAAATCTGCACAGCATCTTCAAGTTTCAAGCGGGACATTAGATTCGCGTGCGGTCATATTTTTTGCGTTCAGCCCCACCTATCTCGAAAACTTTTGATTTTTAGGACTAATAACATGAGGATTTTTGGATCAGGAGGCTTTGAACTATATCATATTGCAATTTCAGCCAATTTGACCGGAGCCGAATATTATTGTAAATTCTGCTGGGTCCTTTAGACCTCAGATTCGGATTCAGCATGCCAAAAACCTTCGAAAAAGTATATTCTAGTTTGTGGCTCAGAGGGTCGCACAGTGGTCAAAAATCGGTAAAAGGTGTTGAAAATTAGAAAATGTTCATGAAATGGGCCAAATTCGATTACTCATGGGTTTTTGAGGTCGCTGATTACGAATCCGATGTTAAAAATTCCGAAAATAAAATGGCGGACGAGTATGCTTAATAAGCTTTCGATTCTTTTCAAAACTTGTACATAACGGGGTTTTGAAGGTTGCTGATTACGAATCTGATCTCAGGATATCCGAAAACAAAATGGCGGTTCCAATATGGTGGATAAGTATGCTAAATAAACTTTCGATTCTTTTCAAAATTGGGATAACGGGGTTTTCATAGTTGCTGATTACGAATCCAAAGGCAAACATAATTTAAAAAATAAATGAACCATGGATCTAATATGGTGGACCTTTATAATGGCCCTAAAAGGCCATTATCTATTTCGTAGTTACACTAAAGCTTTAAATGAGAAAAATGTATACAATGAGACAGTCAACTCAAAAAATATTTAACAAAACCGTGTATATATTTTGAACTTTTATGATCTATACACCGTTTTTAAAATACTGTTTTATTTGACTCTCTTATTGTATAAAATTTTTTTATCTGAAGTTTTAGAGTAACTGGCGAAATATTCGAAAATTGGACAAAAAAATGGATATAGTAAGATAGATCTTATAAAAATATCAGAAAGAAGCTCAATGTTGATAGAATTTCACCCTCGTTTATCATAAACGCAGAGTATGACTTATTTACTCTCCTTCCGACCAACGTCCTGCCATTTTTTTTTTTTAGTTTTTAGTAAGCCATACTTTAACATTCCTTTTCATGTAGTTTGAAATCTCATAAACGATTCCCAGCTTTTTAGAAATATTTCTTTTTCTATAATGTCTGCGCATTCTTTTTGGGCTTCGAGGTAATTCGGATTTTACGAGATCGAATACTTCCCTCCTGGTCATTGAAAAAGTCTAATTGTCACGTACAGGTTCTGAAAAATGCAGAAAAAATCGTTGTTAATACAAATTTTATAATTACAAAAATAAGAAATAAGCCAACAAAGCAAAGCGACGGGTCAGCGTTTCGTAGAAATAACTCCAAGTTAAGGCTAGGTTAAGTTTGCATGCATATAAGGTCGAAATAATTTTTATAATAAGCATACAGGGAAATATACGTTAAGTGAACCCACCTAAAATTATTGTTTTTTTATCGGATTGAAACTTGGTTAAATTATAGCCGTGTTGGAAATATAATAATTAACCAAACTGGTTGTCAATATATAGGGGCTTAAGTTTGCAGGTTATGGACATATATGAAGTTTGAAATAAAAATTGAGAATAAGCTCAAAACCGCAGCTTTTCGCAGCTGGTTTTTTGATACGTAATAAGGAAAACCCCAATCATTTTTTTAAAATAAATATATCGTGGAACTCAGTGGAATATTTTTTATATTCATCAAATTATATGACTTCTCGTTTTTTCTTCGAGACAATTTCAACCGACTTTACATACTTTTGTAAATTACAGTCAATAAAATCATGATTTTCCAATTAATTAATATTGAAGTAATTACTTTTCAGAGACAATTCCATTTTTAAAAACAACAATTTGTTCACCATTTCACAAGTTATGCGTTTTTTGAACAGTCGTTTTTCACTTGTATCAAACGCGTTAAATATTGTCCGTGAAACTTTTACTTCCCGACTCAATCGCTTAGTAAAAAAAATATATTTTATTGTCATTGCATGTTGCAATAAGTTGCACATATACTACTGAGACTTATCTATAAGTAAAAACACTTAGGAATTTTTTTTGAGTTTATGTCCACCTTTTTCCGATTCTGGACCACTGCGGGTCGGCCTTATTTTGTCGGCCTGTGATTGTTAACAACTTTTTTTATCATATATATTTATATTTTTTAATTCAACTAGTTTTCTATAAAATTCGTATATTTTATTAAAAATTCATAATTGAGGGGTTAAAAAGTCAACTTTTTTGTTAAAAATTGGTTTTTTCGGTTTAAAAACTTCAATAATTTTACTAGAACTTTCTTTTCTTCTTTCTTGACCAAAGAAATGGCTCTGAATGAAAATTCAACTATTTTCAATTTAAAAATAAATTTTTTGTTATTATTAAGGTATCAACTATTATATTTGTTGTAAATAACTAATCTCTTTTTAGTTAAAAATTCAACTATTTGGCTAAAATTTAATCGATTTTATTAAAATATATATATTTTTTAGAAGATTCATCATTTTAGTTGAAAACTTGGCGAAAAGTTGCGCCATCTTGTTCAAAATATGTTTTTTGATCAAAATTTTATCATTTTACTTAAAAACTTAACTTTTTTGAGTAAAAATCCTATTGTTATAACTTATGTAATTTATTCTTTCGGGTTAAAAATTAAACAATATGTTTGCATTTTTTTCTTGACTGAATTAGCTTGTTTGGTTGAAAAAATTTACTTTCTTATTAAGAGATTGTGTCTTTGGATTAAAAATTCATCTTTTTTAGATCAAATAAACCGCTTTTTATTTGAAATTAAAATATTGTTTTGCTTAATTATCAACTATTACATTTAATGCTAAGAATTTTTTTGTTACAAATTAAACTTAGCAGCTATATATAGTATTTTTGTAGTAGAAGATTACTAACTTTAGTTGAAAGTTTGACAGTATCGGGAGAAAATGAACGTATTTTATTTAAATTCGACCTTTTGGGTTTAAAATTAATTTTTTATTGAAAAGTCAACCATTTTGTATGAAAAACGTCCTTTTGGCATATAATTTCAATAATATGATTGAACAATCTACTATTTTATTGAAAGTTAGTTTTTATTCTACTCATTTTTATTTTAAATTAAAATCTTCATGCTTGAATTTCAACTATTGCATTTTTCGTTGAGAATGTATCTTTCTTTAATCAAAATTCAACTGCATTTGAACTTTCTTTTTGATTGAGAATTCATCATTTTAGATGAAAATTTACCACATTGGTTGCAAATGTAACTATTTTATTACAAATTCATCTTTTCAAGTTAAATATTTAACTGTTTTGTAGAAAATTGATCTGATTTTGTTGAAAATTTATGTTTTTCGGCTGAAAATCCATCTCCTTAGCTAAAACTTACTTTTTTGATGTTTAAAATTAATTATTTTGTTTGAATACTGATCACCTTTTTTTAAATTCATCCTTTTGGTAGAAAATTCTTCTGTTTTAAAATTCATGTTTTGAGTTTAAATCAAACTATATGTTTAAAAATTGACCCACTTGGATACAAATTTAACATTATTACTTAAAATATTATGAATTTAGAGTATTTCAATTTGAATTTAATATTATTACCGACATTTATTTTTGCTGAGGGAAATTATTTTCGTATTATATTACAATATAATAATAAAAGAATACAGTAATTATATCTGATACAAGGACCCTAATTGGCACTTTTTCGGCCAAGTTCAAAAGTATCAATGGGAGTCGAAGTCGAGGCGTAGCCGAGATGAGTTCAGTACTACAATAATTTACACAAGGCAAATGATACTTAGAGGCCGACTTTCACATATTATTTTGATCACACCAGTCAATGTAATGTATAAGAAAGTGTTTAAAATTTGCTGAAACTAGTCACATAAAGCTCTATATCCATGACACATAGACAGTTATTCAAATTTCAACCAACTATTGTTTCTGTATATCAAAGGAACATAGGTAAAATAGTAGAAAAGTTCGTGCAGCGATATACTTTAGAATGTAGAAATTAGGTTTCGTTATATTTTTTCCGTCTTTCGAGAAAGTAGACTTGATAAGGTTGTACTCACTGAGGCCTCCATCAATCTCAGTCTTCTTATATACCGTTTTCTCGCGTGCCACCTTCTAACATAGCAACAGAGTCAAACATACTTGTAAATATGACCAGGAAAAAGCGAAAACTGTAGTGGAAAGTAGACAAATATAAAATGGCTTGAAAATTGTGGTACGACACTGCACACTAGAACCTTGCCACTTTAAAAACAGCTACCTACTCACCAGCTTCTTCATTTGTTCAGCTAAACATAATAAGGTGATTTATGAACCTTGCCTTCCACGTTTCTTGTTGCCTTTTACTTCGAAATTTGTAGGTACATATATTTAAACAAGTTTATACAAATGAATACATTTACAAAAAGTAGTTTTTTGTTGTAATTCGCTACTTTTACGAATTTCTATGGATAAAATGGAATTTCTACTGCATAATAATCTTCAGAAAAAATTTAAGAATAAAATTTGAAGTATGATTGTAGTAAGTAGATATAAAAGAATAATAGAGTACAGGATAAGCTATCAATATTTGGTGTATTTGAACATTTGATCTGATACCAGTGCTATTACAAAAATTTAAAACATGTGTCATAACTTTTCTGTTTTAAATGCTACGACCGAATTCTGCAGGAAAATATTAAAAAAGAATTGGCAAATTAGGAAAGAATATGTATTTTTTATAATTCCAATTATCCGTATCTTGAATCAATTATAATTATGATCTAAAGAATTTATCTATATTGTGGGCTAATTTAAAGAAACTTCTGGAAAAATCATTTTGATTTAACTTGAGAATTGATGAAAAAAGTTTTAAAGATAAACTTATAAGTCCACTTATTTTTTTCATCAATAAATGACATCTCCTGTGAAAATGCACAAAGGATTACTACCTGAATAGTATGAGAGGATTTCTCCATAAATTGATGAAATTTTTTTTTTTACCAAAAATGCATAAGGGATGAAATATATCACGTGGCAGCGATTGTATGTTCGACGAAGCGTGCAATAATAAAGGTGGGTGGCCTGTGTAACTTAATATGAAGTATGGGAACCTTAAGGTTCTTGAAAACAAATTTTTTTATTTATGCCTAAAAGTTTAAATCGTAATTAACAGAAAAGGAAGACGAAGTATTCTATTGCTAAAGTGGCGATCAAAACAGAAGTGAAGATTTAAATAAGGTAATTGATTCAAGAATAATCGAGATATTATCTTCTCTGTGCAACTAAAAAGATTACAGTTCCTCGACGTTCTGGCTCCTCTATTGCACCATAAAGTCCATTTCAGAATAAGAATTAGTCTTTTACAAACACAATTGATGAACAAACAGGGAAAAAGAATTAACTACTATGTGTAAACGTACACTAAGTTTTAAATATTAAATTATAACAATTTATTTGCTGAAACCGAAAAATACGAGAATTACAAATATTAAGTAAATGGCCATTGGACTATTTCAAACTCAGTCGAGATCCCAATATACTACATGGATTACATAAGCGTTTATTTTTCGGCCTGCTGGCCTTACAAAATGTACAACGATCCCCCTTATCGCCTTGCCTTCCTCGCTTCACCTCACAGCGCATGTGCCAACTTCTCACTCTATCTCGCATTGCCAAACTCTCTCCAACGTCCAGTACTTTATACTTATGTAATATTTATGATATTTACATTTAAATTATAACTACTTCCTCCTCTATTTAAGGTCTTTCCTTCTGCATTCCTCTTCTTCCTTCCCTCTATTTTTTACCAACTTACTCAAAACCCCCTTTACCCGTGCTACTGCCTTTTTGTCCCCGTTTGTATGCTAAAATACCTCCATGTTTATCCCACTCATTTCCACATCCCCACACTCATTTAACAAGTGCTCCACTCTTGCATCCCTTTTTCCACACAATTCACACATCCTCTTCTGACTTCCCCTATAACAGGGCTCGCCACTTCAAGCAGGTGCTGACTGACGCGACAAGTGTAAGACTGACCTGAAGTTCTTCTGTCATTTTTTCTTCGTTTTCCAGGAATTAAGCGAAGAGTTACGGTCACGGTGAAATAATCTCGCCATCGTTCACACCAGGGTGTCTGAACTTTTGTACTCGCATTTACAATACATTTAATTTTGAATTTATAAAGTGAATCAAATTTGCCTGCAAATTAAACCTCAAATTAAAATTTTTAAAAGAAACAAAAATTTAGAAAATTTTGCATGAAAATTCACCAAAAATAAAGAAAAACGGCAGCCGCCAAAATCTTTTTCTACATTCTCATTGTTCTCTTTTATTTTTTACAAACTTGAAATAATGATTAAAAATTATAATACCATTTTTAAATATAGGGTTTTTAGATTTTAAACAGTTCCATTAGAGAGGAGGTCAAATTTAAAACTAAACTGAATATTTTTAATTAGAGCTTTCTAAAATTATCCAAATATAAACTTTTATCAAATTATAAAAATTAGGTTTTTACGTCAAAATTAATGATACAAAATTGTTCAGAATTAAAAAATAAACTCACCTCTATTTTTGCAATTTGATATAAAAAATATTTCCGTTTTTAAATTTCGATATCACCCTGTTTTTATAAATTATAAACAATACAACAATACAAAATTATATACAATTATAAACATCCAGAATGGATATAAAATCCCACATTCAAAATTTAATTTCTGTCTTCACTTATAGTTCCTACTGGAATACAATCTTAAATAAAAATGTAATCAATGTAAAATGCCATGACGAACCTACGCCAATGTTGTTTTTCTCGTACAATTTTAAAAAATGTAGGGTAATCGATTGAAGTCTCGAAAAATTTTTTTGAGACTTCAAAAAAAAATGACTAAATTTTAATTAATTTTGTTAAAACTATTGACTCAAATGTTCCTTTTTTTATTTGACTGAAAATTGATCTGTTTTGACTATTTAAACTACCATCAACTCAGGTTTAAGAACCTTTGAAAAAGGTACGCATGTGTACTGAAACGTCAGGAAGTTTTGAAAGGAATTTTTTCTATTAAATAAATATCTGAGTTTCGAAGAACATGTTTTTTTGACTCATATTTATTTTTTCGATTTACGATTGGACCCTAAGACATAAAGAATTTGAAATCTACGATTTGAAATCAATAAATATCAACGGTCGAAGAAAGGATTGATTTGTTTCATCAAATCATTTTACTACAAACTTATATACGCCAGAGGATGGACGTCTTGTCATAGATTCGCCTACAGAAAGTCTGAAAGCAGTACTATTACATAATGGAAATATGTACGCTGCAATTCCAGTAGGTCACTCAACTACACTGAAGGAATCTTGTGATACTTTCCAATTACTTCTAATAAAAATAAAATACAATGTCCATAATTGGCTTACTTTTGGTGACTTCAAAATAATAAATCTTATGATAGGTTTACAATCAGGAATCATTAAATACCCTTGTTTTCTTTTCCTATGGGACAGTCGTGCAAGGGATGAACATTGGATAACGGAGAAATGGCCAGACAGATTAGAGTGGACAGTTGGTCAGTATAATTTTGTTTATGAAACTCTTGTTGACAGAAAGAAAGTATTATTGCCACTACTCCATATGAAACTAGGGTTAATGAAGCAATTTGTGAAAGCCCTAAACACCGAAGGAGAATGTTTCAATTATATCAGATCTACATTTTTGCATTTAAGTGATGCCAAAGTTAAGGAAGGTATTTTTGTTGGGCCTAATATAAGAAAACTTATCAAAGATGATGACTTCATCAAAACCATGACATCTATTAAAAAGGATGCATGGTTGAGTTTCAAAGATGTTGTACAAAAATTTTTAGGTAACAATCGAGATCCAAAGTAAGAATTTAAAAGATTAGGTTGTTTGGTGAGTATGAAATTACATTTTCTCAAATCTCATTTGGATTATTTCCCAGAAAATGTTGGAGCATTCAGTGAAGAAATGGGCGAACGCTTTCATCAAGACTTTCACAAAAAAGAGCAAATCATCAAAGTCGATGCAATGTAAGAATGATGGCCGACTATTGCTGATCTTTGCAAAGAAATCATAATAACCCTACTAGTCATAAACGAAAGTCTCTTCAACAATTGTTTGACATGAGGCGCAAACGTTTCCATAAGAAAACAAGCAATTAGTTTCACCTTTATTGGACATACAATCGTAAGTCTTGCCTTAACTGGCTGGGCAATCATAAGACTTGCCTTGACTGGCTGGACGATTCAAAGTCTTACCTTGGCTGACTGGGCGATTCAGAGTCTTGCATTGACTGGCTGGGCGATATAAATTCTTGCCTTTATTGGCTGGGTATTTGAAAGTCTTTCCTTGATTGGCTGGACAATCTAAAGTCTTGCCTTAATTGGCTAAAAAATATTAAGTACATCCTTGCGTAGCTGGACAATTCCAAGTCTCTCCTTAACTAAATGGGCAATCGTAAGTCTTTCCTGGATTGGCTGGGCAATCTAAAGTCTTGCCTCAATTGACTGGAAAATATTAAGTACTTCCTTGCTTAGCTGGACAATCCCAAGTCTTGCCTTAGCTGGTTGAGCAATCGTAAGTCTTGCCTTGCTTGGCTGGACGATTCAAAGTCTTGTCTTGACTGACTGGACGATAAAAAGTCTTGCCTTTATTGGCTGGGAAATCCAAAGGTTTGCCATAATTGTCTGGGCAATATAAAGTCTTGCCTTAATTTGCTGGAAATTATTAAATACTTTCTTGCTTAGCTGGACAATCCCAAGTCCAGCTAAGTAGCTGGAACATATTGAGTCTTGCCTTAGTAAGCTGGAAAATCCTAAGTAAATTCACAACATTAAATGAATCATAATAGTAATTTTTTTTAAGCCCTAACTGTTTTCCATATTCGCTTTTCTAGGAGTTATAACAAAAAACTGAGCTACTCGAAAAGGAACCCCCGAAACCCCCTCAGATAACATTTTCAAAGGACAATGGCATGCCATATCGGCGTTAATGGGTTAATACGCTAAATTGAAAAATTTCGTTTCAAGGTTAGCCCACTTGTAGTGTGGAATTCAATTATTTCACGAAATGTAACCGACTAAATTTGCTGCGCCCAGGGTTAGGTGGGTTAGCCTGCTTATGATTTGGTAAGGGTGATTTCTGGGTTTAGGTGGATTAGCAGGTAGGTGGGTTAACCCACTTGTGGCATGAAACTTCATTATTCCAAGAAAAATATGCGACTAAACCTATTGCTCCCAGGGTCAGGTGAGTAAGCATGCTTGTGGCTTGCTAAGGGTGGTTTCTACCCCTAGAAAACAGCTTCCGTAGAAATGAAAAGACACGGGTTCCACATTTTTTATTGCTTTATCAATGTGCAAAGTTTTGTTCCAAACGACTGTACGCTTCTTTGTTGGTATTTTGTGTGGTATCCTTTGTTCTTTTTTAAAACCCTAAGTTGTGGCCGCCATATTGGATCTTCTAGGGGAGATAACAAAAACTGACACCAGTAATAGAAAGGGCACCCTCAAGAATCTTTGAGATAATATTTTGAAGAAAAAATATCGTACCGTCAGCAATAGAGAATGCGTTGTATAAATCTGAACACCTCATCGTTAATGGGATAAAACGCTAAAATAAAAAATTTCAAATTACAATATTTTGGTGAAGATTAAAGATATCCTAATAAATCCAAGTAGGTTTGAAAGGGGAAGATTAGTACTTTCAAAATCTACATTAGCTTCGTAGTAGACATTTTTCTTATACAGTTACATAACCTCAAAAACAGCTGGAAAACGCGTTTTTTGCTGTTTTAGGTTAGGATATCTTAAAAACCTGACGTACAGGAGCAATTGTGACTTCGGATTCGGATTTAGCGCATCAAAATCCTTCAGAAATGTTTGGTCTGCTTTATTTATATCGGAGCTAAAGAAATCTCTCTTTAAAAGGTTGATTGTTTTCGAAATTCTGTTTAAAATAAACCCAGGGTGAAGCCAATTTGTCTAGTTTTTAAATAGATATTGCAAAAATAGTGTAAATTTCAAAGTTTTTTTAAATTTTGCATAACTTCTGAAATAGTCAACGTTTTTCAATATCCTTGGGCTCATTTTGAAGCCCTTTTCACCATATCACAACAGATTATGAGTATGAAAGGCAAGAAATTTCTTTTCGAATTGCAATAACTTGAAGTTGTAATAAAAAAGTTGGATAAATTTGAAAACATCTTATCGGTAGGCAAATCAGAATAAAAGTTAAATAAATATATATTTTTGGAAAATTACATAAAAAAATCATGATTATATGTTTCATTTATTTTACAAAAATATTTTTGTTACTAAAAATAAAGTTATTGAAAATTTAAGAAAACATAAAAATTTACACTATTTTTGCAATATCTACTTGAAAATTAGACAAATTGGCTTCACCCTGGGCTTATTTTAAACAGAATTTCGAAAACAATCAACCTTTTAAAGACACATTTTTTTAGCTCCGGTATTATTAAAGCGATAGATACAAAAAGAACGATTTTTCTAAGTGAGTCAAAACTTTTGCAGGGCAGTGTATATGGAGAACGAAATCTGCTTCAGGCTAAAACATACTTGTCACTGAAATCTCTTCTTCAAAGTTTAATTACAAAATTTATTTTTATTTTATTACGCTCGCCTTCTATTCGAATTTAAATAGAATTTTTTACAGTTCAAGTAAACTCGAATTTGAGATGTAGAATTTGACAATTTTCCATTTATATTTTTATTATTTTTATTATTTCTTTCAGAAAATAATGACATGGCACATTTTTAACAAAAAATATTTTTATTTTTGGTCATTGTTATGCAAGTTGCAATAAAATATAATAATTTCTCAATTGTTAAACCTTCCCAGAATTATATTAACTTTTTTAAATTAATTTTTTAACTAATCATTACTCAATAAATATTAACAGATAACATAGTCAAAGTGTAGCTTATTTCATTAAATATACATTAAAGAAATTAAAAAAATGTTCCCTAAATATTTTATTATTATATATTTTTGCAATTGTGTGAAATATATGAATATCATTAAATAAAACGTTTATATGTATTTTCATATTATTAAATAAAACCTGGATATTTATTTTCATATTATATTTTCTTTTTGGGAAGGATTATGTCTTCTAAGCCCGCCTTGATGTATAATGATTGTGAAGGGCTAGGAGTCAGTCGAACGACAAGATTTATTAGGGAAGGTTTAACCTTGACCCTAGACAGAAACTGGCAGTCTTTGCAGCCAAAGACTGCCTTCTGGTGTAGAGCTGCCAGATTGTGGATGGAAATTACCCCCACCATACCTACCGTTTGGGAGTCGCAAAACAGAAAGTGCATGATTACCACTGCAAGTTCGTATGTAAGCCGAAAATGCACGATTCGACCTCGGAGTTCTGCTGTACGATGTTTGCCGATCTGAAGGCTTCGGAAGACTTCGGTCGTCTTCTATTTATATCTCGCTCCCCATTTGAAAGAAATTGAAGAAATTGGCGATTTGGATCTTTTGCATGATTCTTAATTTCATGCATACGTCTATTTTCAGGTTATGTTTTCCAGCTG
>NC_046658.1:47713738-47730022 GCF_010883055.1 Belonocnema kinseyi | reverse complement strand
AAAAGGTTTTTAAGGATTTTTAATATTTGATGATGTTTTGGAAGATCTTAAGGAATTTTCAACTTATTTTTATAATTTAAAGGAATTTCAAAGAATTTTAACGACTTTAGCAGGGTTATGTAAAAAAATTCCAAAGTACTTTAGAAATCTTTAAAAGATGCCAAGGTCTTTAAAAATAGTTTGAAGGTTTCGAAATATTTGAGAGTATTTTGAAACGTTCCAAGGAATTTTCAATTTTTGACAGTAATTTAATATGAGATTTTAAAGGATTTGATATATATTAGGATATTTAATAGATTCCAAGGAATTTTCAATTGATTTCAATAATTCAGTATGAGATTTTAAAGGATTTGAAAGCTTTTAAGGTATTTTTAAACTTGTAAGGAATTTTCAAGAGCTTTCGAAAATTTTAAGCGGTTTTAAAGGATTCAGAATTTTTCAGGATATTTTAAAACATTCCAACGAATTTTCAATTAATTTTAATAATTTCGAGCGATTTCAAAGAATTCAAAAATTGTTTTCTCATATTTTTTTTGGTTGTTGATTCATCAATTAGTTGGATAAATTTGTTTTCTGAAAATGTAACTATTTTGTTGAAAATTTATTTTCTTTTTGGTTAAAAATTAATTTTTTTTAACCAGAAATTTAACTATTCTATGTTTAAATGAAAAGTGATCGTTTTTAGTTAGAATGTTTTGTATTTTATTGAATACTCTTCTTTCTTGGTAGAAAAGTAATCTTTGTTTAGCTTTTTGGATGAAAATGTAATTTTTTTATTTAAAATTTTACTATCATGTTGAAAACAATTAAAATTTTTTTTTTTGTTCAGTTATGTATTTGATTATTATTATTATTATTACTATATATATATCCATATTATGTACACCTGGAAAACATAACCTGAAAATCGACGTATGCATGAAATTAAGAATCACGCAAAAAATCCTAATCGCCAATTTCTTCAATTTCTTTCAAATGGGGAGCAAGATATAAATAGAAGACCACCGAAGTCTTCCGAAGCCTTCAGATCGGCAATCATCGTACAGCAGAACTCCGAGGTCGAATCGTTCATTTTCGGCTTACATACGAACTCACAGTGGTAATCATGCACTTTCTGTTTTGCGGCTCCCAAACGGTAGGTATGGTGGGGGTAATTTCCATCCACGATCTGGCAGCTCTGTTCTGGTGAGCCCTGGCCTAGCCAGCCAGAACCTATTAGAACCCTTTATCCATCCGCAACATCGCATCCTCCCTATAAGCTCTGGCTTCTTTTCTCATACAAAAATTGCGGTCAATCCCTTGGCATGATCCACACACAGTTACCGTTAAACCGTAACCCTCTCATTCTATCCTCTCCTGCTGCCTTCTCTCTCTAAACGCCATTTTCCCTAACCGTCTCATAAACCTATCTCTCTTCTTCGTACATCCTTCTCATTTAATCGATGTGTAGTCCATTCGTTCTAAAATACCGTTCCCTTTTAACCTGCTCCTTCCTATCTCCTCCCCCGTTCTCCTCCAACCACCAACACTCCCAAACCAGCTTACCAACCCACCTTTATCAATTTCTCCTCATATTTACATGCTCGACACCCTGTTATAGTTCCTAAATTCGTTCTCCCTGTCTCCTCCTAACAATACAAATAGGCGTATTCTATGCCAATTCAGGGTCCACTTTACATACTTCTCCTCCTTCCTATATAACACCTAACTTTGCTTCTACCCCCACACCTTTACTTCCTAAGATAAGAAATTAATCACTAGCGAATTTTCCACTCCCCACGCCTGCCTCATCACCACATTTACACTTCCCAGTATTTGTTTTTTTTTTTTTATAAATACCTACTCTCCCATTTATCTGTAATAGGAAGCTTAGGTACAAAAAACTATTTCACTTCCTGCACCGCCTTGGCATTCCACTTCCACTCACTTCCCTTATTCCTTCCACCTCCTTTTCTGAACACCATAACCTTATATTTTTTACATATTCAGCTCTAACATACTCCTATCCAATTATCTACACTAATGTCTTCCTAATCTCCTCCCAGGCATCCTCGCTGTTTGCCAGCAGCTCTATGTCATCTGCATACGCGATTGACTATATCCTAACCCCTCTTTCTACTTTCTTTTCACCTTTCTTTAAATCTTTCCATAGTCTCTATCCTACCACCGCTTCAACATTCATTTCATCCTCTTTCTAAATAACTGCTTTAGCACGCACTCTTTCACTTTCTCCTTCATATCTTTCAAAATTTCTTCCATGGAATCTTCTCCAAAGCATACCTTCAATAACTGCTATTAGTACATTTCTATCGCCTTCCTCGTACAGCTCTCTCTCTCTCTCTCTCTCTCTCTCTCTCTCTCTCTCTCCCGTTGACGATTCTTCGTCAACTTGCCTTTCGCCTCTCTCCCCTTTTGACAAAAACCCTAATGGCTGCTGGTCATATTTTATACTGTCTTTCACTTCGAATCTCTTCATCTCCTCCCTCTCTTGCATACTCTTCCCCCCAGCCTAACGTGGCTACCTTAGCTTTAATTCACTATATGCCCTGTAGCAGTACTTCCAAATCTTCCCTTTCTCGCCGCTCTTTATCCTCAACCCTCTTACTACAATTTGATTTCTCCTGTCTGCCTTCTCTTTTCTCTGCAATCTCAACTTCCTTGTCCTTATCATTTCCCCATCCGCCTTTCCTCCTTTTCATTTCTACGCTCTCCTGCTGCCTTTTCTATCATATTCTCTAACTTCTTTCAAATACCTTTTTTCTGGCCCTCCCGTTATCTCCTCTTCCATCTGGTTTACTTTGACTTATTTTTCCTTCCTTACCCACACCACCTCCCTCTCTAATCTCTCTACTTTCCCCCACAGTTCTTTTATCTCCTTTTCTCATTTTTCATCTTTAATATTCAAGTCCTCCCTCATACTTTCCATCTATTTCTTAGTCCCCCTTAATTGGTCCTGCAGTCCCCTGATCATGCCAGTCAGCATGCCTAGTGCAACCTTCCCCTACTGTCAATCCATTTTTTATGCGGTGGGCGTGGGTGATCTACGTGTTTAAAGCCTTTCTAAAATATACTTTTTTTGTTCTTTTACAAGGAGTCACTTGGCTGTCTCCCTTCCTCTTCTGTAATTCACTTGCGCCCGAAAGTCTCGACCTCGCCTTCCCGTTTCCTTCGTTCCCACAAATCCGCTTTTTCTCTTTACCCAATCCTTCGTTCGACACCGGGAGACATACTATTAACCATCGTTGGCTTGTGGAAAATTTTCTCTTCGCCTATTTCACTATTACCACTGCTAGCACTCTCGCTGATCACCTCACTTTTTCTACGTCTCGCTTTAGCTGAGACCTCTCAATACAGTACCTTCTGCAACCGACAGTTGTCTCTCAACGCCGTTGCTGCCTAACGCCCCAATTTTCCCTTCATTCCACTTTATTAAACCCCTTATTGTCTCTTTATACATCCATTTCTGCCCCATGCCACCCCTCACCCAATACTACGAGGACTACCCTTGTGCCTCTCGAAGGCCCAAACTTTGGAACGCAAACTCCCCCGATCTCTTCACAACCTATCCTCACTTCTTCTATTTGACGAAATCACATCCCACACTTACACTGCAAATTAACTTTTATCTTCTCAACTTACTTCAGACAAACCTAATTACCTCCTAGACATCCGTTCTAAAACTCCACTCACAAACTACACAAAAATTGCGTGAAACAGTAACTAATTCTAACAATTTTTCTATTTATTATTAGATTTAAAATATTGGCATGTCATGCGACCTGCGGCAAGTAAGCAATTCATTATATTATATATAATAGATCTAGCTTAACCTGCCATATATTAAGTCTCACCAAATTGTTGAAATCGGGAAAGATACTTCACAGATACGTTAACAGAATTCTTTATAGGCCACGTAATAAATTATTATAGACGTATACAACAAAAGTATCTACATGCAACAGAATCTGCCTTACAGTGACTGGTCTTAAGAAATGTGTATGATTCAAGTGAAGACACTGAAATGATATGGTAAAACGGTGAATTAAATTCTTCGTTTAATATTATTATCGATATAATATATTGTAATTAGAAATTTTTATCTACTGCTAACTTTAATAACAATTTTTAATTGTTATAATAAATTTTGATGAAAGTGGGTTTGCGTATAGAGAAAGAATGAGATTTAAATTTATACATAAAATATTTATTCAATAACCTGAAATATTATAGATTTACACTTAATGTGCTAAGACCTAAGCTAAATGTATAATTTTTATAAGTCATAGTCATTCCTAAAACAATTATTTGGTTAAACCTGAACCGGACCTTATATTAATTTCTAATACGCGTTAGAATCTATCTCTCTTCTAATCTCATGTCGGATAAAAAAGGTAAAAAAGTCAAACTGAATCTCTTCATTTATTTTGTAATTTTATCTGTTTGAGTATAGAACCGACGCCATAGCAATACCTAATTACATCGATTAAGTAAGTATTGAAATATAGCAGTTCTTCATGTAAAACTCGCAACGTTCATAAGTTGAATGTTAGCTGTTCTAAAGCATCGAAACAGATACTGTTCCACTTTTGTATCAAGTACGTAACGAAACTTGAATCACAGTGCGTCAATATAAATATACTTGATATGCTTCGCTCCGTTCGATTCTGCTGGTTCGAATGACGACGAACAGCGAGGATTCAACGAATCTGTAACTTAGGAGCTCCGTATGAGTATTGCGCTGAGTTGAGGCGCCGGACAATATGTGTTGGGAAAAATTGAAGAATAATTATTTAAATATGAAATCTCGCGTGCTCTCAAATTGAAACGTTATCTCTATCGACGCACTGTGATTCAAATTTCGCTACGTACCCGATACAAAAGTGGAACAGTATCTGTTTCGATGCTTTAGAACAGCTGATATTCAACTTATGAATGATGCGAGTTTTACATTAAGAACTGCTCTATTTCAATACTTACTTAATCGATGCAATTCGGTATTGCTATAGCTTCGGTTCTATACTCAAACCGATAAATTTACGAATTAAATGAAGAGATCCAGTTCGACTTTGTTACCTACTGAGTTCTAATTTATGCTAAGCGTATTATTTTAAGATATTATTAATCTAATATAGTTACATATTTTGTTCGGTGTACCTATAGGCACTTTAAAAAATCGTCGTTGGCCTTTATTTTCTTTCCCCACTTGGTAAGGAGTGCTCTTGCATTTTGCACATTGCCGACGCATCGTTCTCGAAAGCTTTTAATTCCATGTAAAATCATGATAGGGTAAATAATGTAAATGTTGATTTGACAAATATTTTTTTCATATTTACTCAAGCTGATGTTTACATCGCGTAAGCGCTGAATACCTGTCGCACGCATAGAGTTGGTAAAAGTTATTTGATATTTTCATAAATATGATACCTACCTCTTCCATGGCGAATAATTTTCTATTCCACAGACATTTCATAAAATCATGTCTGATTATTATTTCATTATTTGTTCAAGCGACCTGTCAAAGCAAAACAATTGAGGCAGCTATATTTTTTTAAGTGCGGCTCGCACGCCATGCTCGGGAAGTTTTGAACTATACGAGAAGTAAATGTGATTTTGCACATATGTGTGTGCGTACTTCTGGTCACAAAAAAGTGATCGTTTTTGGTGAAGTGCCTGCATTACAGATTGGTCTCCTTATATCTATTCTCCATGAAGCAAACACGAGTCTAAAACTTCTAACAGGTGTTGTCATGACAACCGCCAATGCGCATGTGCGTGACACTGGTCCGGATAATCCATTCATAGCAAACTTTAACGAATTATTGGACTTCGCGGCTCCACTTTCCACTTACAGGGATACTACTCCTTACTATTCCTTCGTGGGACGAGGGTAGAAAAACGATTATAAGCACAAGTATATAAAAGCTGCATATAACCAGTGTCGAGGATTCTACCTCTCAGTATTTCTTATTTAAAGGGGAATTTCTTAAACCTTAAACATAAGAAATGTTCTCAGAGCTTGATACAAGACTTAAAGCTTTCTTAGCCAGATTAGAGAGTTATATTCCCTTCTGCCCACCAGATTTTAAGATTCTCGGTAACAAGTTTTAAATTTTAAAAGCTAACTCACTTGACCAAAGTGAATAGTTATACCATGCCCTGCTCTTCTGTTAGGCTAGTGAAATTTATCAAAGTGATAATACTTCAAAATTCTCGTAAGGTGGCTCTTAGCCAGAAATTTGATGTAAAATATAATATAGACTTTTTCGTCTAAGTACAACTTCCCGAGAGACGCATAATATTTTGAGAAAAGAAAGAAATAGTTCTTAGAGCGCAAGTCGATTATCCTGGAAGATAGTTAAAGTTTTGCGTAAGCCAAGACGAAAACAGAACTCAGAAAAAGAGCGCTTTTGAGACCAGATTCACAAGGTAAACTTGCTTCCGCTTCAGAGATATTTTCTTTGAGTAAAATCTTGGAGACTTAGGTTTTCAAGCATAAATACTCCAAATTTTGAGAGACGGTCAAGGAGGGTTAGGCTCCAAGATCCGTTGCGTCTTCAGACTCCTATGCAACCCCGCAACTGTCATTTCTGGGTCACGCTGCCCTTTTTATGAACCGCTCCCCATCCTTCTCCTCCTGCGCTCCATTAGCGTGTTTTAGTGGAAGGCAACGAGACTGCGCTCTAACCTGAGTAAAACTGCTTTAACTTGAGTTCGACTTGGTTATGTCTTGAGTTCGTCTCCAAGGCATCTATGCCTGGCTGCCTCTCAAAACTGAGTCGAGGCATAGGCGTTCGTCTTACCTTTATGGCCACGAGAGGTAAAACGGCATTTAGTTGTTTTAAGTCGAGCCTTGTCTTGGATAAGACGACGTTTACTTGACTCAAGACGAGCATTGTCTTGGCTGAGATTATTGAACCTTTTTCGGCTCATAAATGAGATTGAAATTGATGAATAAAAAATGTGTAATTATTAAATTAGTTATTTTTAAATTAAAAATTCAGAATCGGTTGGTCTGAACGACTACAACCCATTAAAATTTTCTTTAAAAAAATAAAAATGGTAACTTTCTAGAACGATCTCTTAAGCCATTAAAAACACGTAAAAACAAACAACAGTTGCGGTGTCATCGTCAAACAAGTATAATACAAATAACAATCCGTAAATAAGTTGATTTGAAAAATATATTGTATAAAAATATACAAGATTGTTTAGTCATTAGCAAAGATCAGCTTTTATGACTGCTAGAATTACCATTTTTGTTAGGGCAGGTATACGTTCGAAGTTATAAACCGCACGTGTTAGAATCATAAAAATTCGCCTCAAGAGATAAATTTATGTCTTTAAGACATCAAAACTTGTCTCCAAAACATAAATTGAATTCTGACTCCGTCTTAAAACTGAGACATGCTCAAGTTTAACTTTTCTACTTCAGCATATCTTGATTGGGGGCAATTCGAGTCGAACTCAAGTCGAAGCATTTTTACTCGGGAAAGTTGCCCTTTTTTGAAGCAACATTTTCCTAAACCTCTAACACGGTAGGGAGAGTTGCCTAAGTGGAGGCTTTATACTGTAACGGCGGCTAATCTAACAGTTAATAGGACTATTTACATAACACGAGTCGAAATATGGATACGTAACGTAGATCGAGTTGGAACTTGTCATGCATCTCACAATATTCCATAAATCAGCAGAAGGTTAATGAGGTTACTCATGTTTTATCTACCAAAATTTCAATAAGAATGGTGTCTCAACCAAGGTTCCTAACAATAATTTACGATGTTAAGAACTATATAACCACCCCCAGTTCAGCTACCGTCTCATGCCGGTCGTGCTCTTCACTTTCAATAGTGATCTTCGAGTACAGTACTGTGTACGATTAATTAAATCGTTCCCTATATTTCAATCACTCTCAGTTGGATCACTGAGGGAACTCTTTGTGGGATCATTCGCCTAACGCTTAAATATACTGTCCACAATTAGCTAAATCGATCATCCATACAGAATCGACGTATCTACAGTGAGTACCTTATTTTTCTTTAAATCCAATGTTTACAATTCGGCATTTACGGAAGACCCAAACCAAGACCTTTCTTCAAGGTACTGGTCAATACAAGGATGAATTAGCAAACCTTTACTTCATTGAGGACGTGTTTTTTAATCCATTGCAAATTTTTAATGAATAAGCTTCAATAAATCTATGTAACTGATTTATTTCCTTCTCCCTTAGTCAAGATTCGTCTGATCTTTAGAGGAAAAAACTAGGACTCTTAGGAATAAAAGGAGTTTGTGGTACGTTGGACGTAGCAATAGTGAACCAAGTAATTTCTTGAAATAATTTAAAGGAGTTTCATTCACATAAAACTTTATACAAGACACGCAAATTTTTTTTTCATAATTCTTCGCATGATTCCACATAAGAAAAGTCCTATAATGACTTTAAGTATATTTATAAACATTTAACAGCATCTTTATAATTATTATTTAAAGACAGCTTGAAGTCCGGGAACTAATTGAAACTAATGCAAACTAGAGCACTACTCTTAGAAGGCTTTATTACGTATAGTAATTACGTTCTATTCTCTTTTTTTTATTTTCCCACGCAGCTTTTAAGATAAAAGGGTTTTTAATTAAATTTATAAGCATTTCCCAAAAAGACTGTATTTTACCATATCTACATTCTTCTTCATTTATGAAGGACTTTTTTAATCAAGTTAGCCTTGGATACATTTTTTAGGGCCCTAGAGTGAAGGCCAATTTCGTTTAAATTCAGAAACTTTTTTTAATAGATCAAACTTAAAAATGTAGATCATTTAAAAATTCATAATCGAGATTTTTAGTACATTTTAACAAGATTCACAAATTATCTCAATGATATTTTTCGATAAGACTAATTTAACATGTTCTAGATCATTCATAATAAAATGGACTAGCTATATTAGAATATTTTAAAAACGCAGTCAAGTGATTCTGCATATCTTTTTAAGCTAACTGCAAATGTTTGCAGAGTTGACATAGAACCAATCTTTAAATAAAATAAATCAAAAGAATAGCGTATAACTTCTTGAAAATCACGAGGACGCATGTGTTTCTTCTCTTGCTGTTACATCGAAGTCAACTTGGGAATTGAGATTGGCCTAGAAAGGTTCGTTAGAACCAAGAACTGGCAAACAACCTGGATTTCCAGCCCGTAAGTACATCTCCCCACAGGATCTAAAGTACATATGTATCCTGTAGGGACTACACACACACACAGATGTGTACTCTCAGTACGTTTACACAAAGCTATGTTCCTAAAATATATAGAGTTTCGAACGCATTTTTCTAGAGAAGCAATGGTAGTGAAGTTTGAGAAATAGAAGGACGCAGTGGTCGCTCTTCGGTTTATATTCATTTAAGTTGTCCCACTGAACGCCTTTTCGCCACATTCATTTCACCGCTAGCTAGAATATAAGACAACTATGAATATATGTGGATAAGCTCATAAAGGGATACTGAAATAAATACCGCTGCGAGTTCTGACTATTGGATGACTATTACGAACGTAGCAAAGGACACAAACAATTGTAAAAGAGACAAAAGAATAAGAAAGAAAAGTAGCGCATAATGTCGCTTAAGTTTGCATCAATGAAAATAGAGCGAGATTAAGAGATAATAATAGTAGTCAGACAGTTTTATGAGAATTATCTCGTAGCAATGGTCTTCAAAGTTTTAAACGGAGAAAGAATAGTTAATCCCGTGATATGGTAAATTATGCAGATTGTTGAATGCCTATTATCATTGTTAACATATGCAAAATGTCTCGATAGGTTCGATTAAAATAGATCCAAAAAGTGTTTCAGTAGATTTCTGCATGACTGTACATAGTTTCGTAAACTACTTATTGTGAAATCATAGCTGATTTTTTTACGAGATATCTCACAATACCTTTTCACAACATATTCATGCACCAACAAGCATGAATATTCACTAAATGCATGAATACACCTAGGACAATAAATTATGTTCTTCTAGAAAAAATGTATTAAAGTTTTAATTTTTAGTGTTTGTAAATTACGATGTACCGAAAAAATAAATTTTTTTGTTTCTTAATAGGAATGGAAAAAATATTACTCTGTATACAAAAATAAATTTCTGTAAGTTACTGCAGGTTTTTGTAACTATTTATTCCGTTAGCAGAAATTATTTAATCTTTAAAAGATTGCAAAAGGTACCTTTTTTCAGCATATTCCGATGATGCTTCCACACTTAGGTTTAAAATCATTTCATCTGCACAAAGTCGTTTCCGCAATGAGTCATACGATTTTTAGAAAGATGTGGTAAAGAAAAAAGTTCTGGTGGTAAGTAAACTTGTGTGAATTCACAATATACTTACAAAATAAATGTTGTTGTAAACTCGATTTTTCCAAATAAGTCTGCCTTTGATATACTTTTTAAGGTTCTCAAAATAAAGGTTAAGTTCGTTAGGCAGATATTTGCAAGAAAAATTAGAAAACTTCGAGCATTTTCAAAATTAAAAATTTTATTTTTATTTCAGATATTCTTGTCGAAATTTCTTATATATGGGTAGCAGACTTGCAAATTATGCAAATAAAATTTTTAATTTTAATAATAATTAGAGAAGTAATATAATTTTGAAAATTTTGAAAATGTTCAGAAAAATAGAAAAAATATTTTTCTGATAGATTAAAAAAATTAAATTAAATTTTTTCTCTAAATATCAAATATATTTATAATCTATCTCAGCTAAGTTTTTCGATTTTTTTTCGATATTTTTGAATTCTTAAATTCGATAACAATTTAAAAATGTGATATGCTTTTAAACATTTTGAAGACTTAAAAAAAAGAAAAACCATTTTTTTGTATAGCTTAAGAAATGTCAATTCAAGTTTCTACTGGATATAAAATATATGTATTTTGAAAATATTCTCATAAAGTTTCTTAATTAGACAAAAGTTCAAAAACTTGGATCATATTAAAAATATGCCATTTTTGTTTGTACAGATCCGTAAGTTTAAAGCGTTGTGTCTAGTAGATTTTAACAAGATTTACAAATTATCTTGATGAAGTTTTTGAAGCGGACACGAAGCACCGAGCGCGAGAGTGTACCCGAGCGCCGTTATTGCTTTATCAACTTATTTGTTTGTGTAATCGTTCTGAATTAGGATTTGTTTAACGTTTTGCAATTTATTTTTTAAGTTATCTTTATCTATTTCTATGGGTGGGTTTTCTGTAAACTTCATATCCTAATATGTTATCAGATCTTTCGTAAACTAATACGCCCAAGAAAGGTAGTTTTCCGTTTAGTTCAATTTCCATGGTGAACTGCATATTAGAATGTAATCAATTGATGTAATTGAAAAACTTATTTAGATCATCTAGTCTATATCGCCAAAACATACCCTAATACGTCAGTTTGAAGTTAGCCCTGAAAAAGTGAACTGCAATTTTACGAACGGTTGGCAAAAATGTAGAGTTTGGTACACGGTTGGAACACGAAATATATATTCCATAAAATATATAATCATAATGAATCATCGTAAAAGCACTAAATCTATTAGTAATAGAATCGTTTGCATATAATAAGGGATTTTAGGTTGCCTGAAGAAATGCGTCACCGAGTCTATATTTCAGAGAATAAAATTAAGAGTTTTGGGGTTTTAAATTGGAAAATATTGAAATTCTAACTTGCCGCTTTTATCATTTTACGTGAGAATAAGTAGTGTTGTTGCTGAGAAACTTGAATTGATCATTTTGTGTCTTCCTTGAAAATGCCGAGGCATCGAAATGCGAGGCCTTACCTTGGGCTTGTCTTAGCGCCTTGAGTTTGCACTGGCAGATGTGGAAACACCAGAATTGAATGAAAATGCCGTAGCCTGAGGCTCCAATTTCCTTGACCCTTCTCAGCGTTGAACGAAAATCCCGTAATCTGAAACGCCAAACTCCCCGGCCCTTCTCAGCAGGGGTTTCTTCTCTGTAAGCTGGACGAATATACGCATCCAATTTTTTAGAAGTTTTTGAAGTAACGATATTGTAAATATAATATTGAGAATCTACAAGTCTTCACGAGTCCCAAGATATGTAATGTGTCTAAAAAGTTGAAAAATTGAATACGTTTAATGTATGAAGCAGACATGATCTATCTCAAGTCAAACAGCTTCTAATTTCTTTGCTTGAAGTCACAGAATTCTCGGGACCCAAATAAGTTTTTTATGAAATTAGGCACCACATATTTTTCTATTAATAAAAAAAGAAATTCTGAATTAATTGTGTGTTTTGTATTTCAAAAAATGCAACATCTTTTCTTTAAGCATCTATAACTTTTAAAGTAATGGAGACATTTCTCGTGTGTTTTTATTATAATAAAATTTAAAGTCTTTTTTCGTGATGTACTGGAAAAATGTGAAATTTGTTAAAATTAATACAATGGGGGCGATTTTATCTGGAAAAATAAAAGTCGATCTTCTAAAAAAATCTTCCCTTTCATTGTTTGCCAATTTTTTTTTAATTTGTACCTTCATAAAAAAATGTATAAAAAAAGTAATTAAATAATAAATTTTAGCTAAAAACATACAAGTTTTGGAAAAATTTTTTTAAAATAATTTGTTTTCAGCTTAAAAAACATGTAAAAGAATTTTTTTTTAAATGTTCCAAAAAAAGTTTTCGAAAATATGATGACAAAATTTTGTCAAAAAAAGTTTGAAAACAAATTTTTGAAAAAAAAATTCGGTAGAATAAAAATTGGAATGAAACAAAAATTGTATGAAAAAAATGTAGGAAACAAATTTTATTAACAAAGAATTACGTAACAAATTCGTATGAAAACAAATTTGGATACTATTGATTAATTTATTCCTCTATCCTCTATTCCTCTATCTCAAGCCCCAAGACAAGGCCAAGGCAAGGCCTTGAATTGCCAAAGCCTTGAAATGAGGTCGCATTGCTTTGCCTCGAAACGCAAGGTCTCGCGCTGAACTTCCTTGCATTCCTCGACTTTTTCCTTGCCATTCCTTGTTTCGAACGGCAACACTGTGAATATGGCAAAAGGCTGCTGCCGAAATATGGCACCCAGCCTCAGATATCTACATACTAAATAAATATATAAATTCTAAATCATAATTTTTAACATTTTAGGTATATTTTAATCGAGCGTATTGATCCTTGATGAGCAGTCCGATAGAATGCATTCGATAATTTCAATTACCTTACTCACAAGAAATTATATTGATAGTAATTCCCGAAAAATTATGTGAATTTCCTAGAATAATAACGAGGAATAAGGTTCGTTAAGGACAGAAAAATAGATTCTAAGGAAATAAATAATTTCTAATATACTAGAAAACATCTTTAAATGCAGAAAGCATCATTATTTATATTCTTGAATACTTATTGCTATTGGCTTGTCCGACATAAGTGTGAATTCCATAAGCTTTAAAGCTAAATCTTTTCTAACGTTGCGATGTTTTTGAATTTAATTCTTACAATTTTAAAAATGCAAACAGCTTATAATTTTTGAATAAATAAAGAAACTTGCACTGAGAAAATAAGAAGACTTTTCTAGATTAAAAAACACATGTCATAAAACCATTTGAAATCTCTATTTTATTTTAGATGTACCCAATGAGATATTTTCATCCTATTTGTAAAGCTTCCATGCAATTATTTTATTGTTTTCCTCCTAGTTTAGATCAAAGATTTACAATCTGTGCCTAATAAAAGAAGTTTTATAATATGATGAAAATTTTATCGTATCTTCATTAGAAGAGCGACACGTATATTGTTAAAAAATATGTTTTGTATTGATCCGCATTACATTATTGTTAGAGTTTATTTATGTTGAACTCAAAAATTCGTTTGACAAAATTTCATTAAAAATAATCTACGAAAAATAATGCCTAATTCAATTAATCTCTTAGTTTCCATATGTAAAAAACACTTCGTACAGGTTGAATTACGCTCGAGTGAAAAATGAAAAAGTGGCACAAACAAAACACACACTAGTCAGACGGAGAGTGCGAAATCGCGAACAAGGATTTATTCAACAAATTAGCTTTCCAAGAATAATGGTTCACATATAAATATATTTTTATTGCATTTTGTATATTAGCGCACAAGAATTTGTAATTGGTTCTGGTAGTAGGTATTTGACTAATTGTTTTCAGGATATTTACTGAGTTATTTGGGTTTTAAATTCAATTTTAATTAATCTAAAAGCATAAAAAACAAAAATAAATTTATATTGGTTACTGTTGTAAACAAATTCTCCAGGCAAAGTCATAGTATGATAAATTTTTGACAGTTTGTGGTACTTTTTTGTGGAGGTGCTTTATTTTATTGATTAGCGATGCTGCAGTAAACTATGTTGCCATTTTATAAAATTTGTGTGGTCATGATAAACAAATTTTATAAACAAGTGACAAGTTTAAGTAATTTTCAAAAGTTTTAGTTGCTTGTTTTGGAAATATGTTTACATACTTTGTTAGGCACACCAATATTACATTAATATTATAATGAGACCCAACTGTATTGATGTATTATCAGAAAATCCTACAAAGGATTTTTGTAACTTAAGAATTTATTTAGCTTTAATATAGAAATAAACATTTTGAAATCGATTAAAAATTGTAACGGGAATCGTAATTTATGTACTGACCTTGACAAAATTAGATGAAAATAATAATTATATAGTAATCTTATCAAAATTAGGTTTTTTCAATTTCTTTCACACACGACTTTCACAGTAGAGTAGTATTCGTATGGCCCTTCAAAGTGCAAGCTGTAACTCTTTAACCTTTGTAACCTCCTATCATGTGTCTTCTTTCCAAAAATTTTTGTGTTCATTTTTGTAATTGCATGGTTCACGATTAAAACAAAAGCTGCTCATCTTATCGAAAAATAATTTATCACAACTTTGTCGCTATTTTTCAGTGGACGACTTTTATCCATTTATTTCTTTTCGTATCTTGCGGCATTTTCAAAAAAATGTAGGTTTTTAATGCTATTTTTTAAGATTAGAACAAAAAAAATGCGTGCTTAAAAATTATTCATAATAAGCTTGTACATCTCTTATGAGTAAACAACTTTTTTTATTCATATTCGTATATTCTTGAGTTGGTTTTGCAGAAATTTTAATTGCTTAATTTTTATGTTATTTTCTACTAAAAAAACTACGCTCTGTATAAAAATTTGTAAACTGATTTTGGTTCAATCACTTTTCTTGACTAACTTTTTTTGTACTTTCCGTAGTTTAACTGAAAAATCAAATTTTTTATTTTGAATAGTATTTTTCGCGATTGAAACCATGAGATAAAAATGTCTAGTTAACGAACTTATCTTTCTTCTCACGCCTTACAAATATATGCCAAAGCTCTATCGAATCCAATCAGTTCTTTGAATGTTTGGTGTTTACAAACTGGACAGAAAGATGAACTGACAGGCACCTTCCTAAAGCTCATTTTTTTCTGACTTACGGGGTCTCAAAACGTGCAGATTTAATTAAAACTGGCGAACTCAAATTTAACGTAAAACTAATACCCTCTCATTAGGATGACGATTTAAAAAGGCTAGCTGAATACGTCTATTAGTTGTAGTGTAATTTCGCTTTATGGAAGAATATGATGCGACATGATTGTTTAATATTCACAATAAGTTGTCAAATTACTACGCCTATTGTTGGAAATAACTCAGCTTTAAAGTAATTGTCCATAAAATACGCGTGAAATATAAAAGAAACTGGAAAATAAAATTTGATATTTTTTTTAAATTACTTATAAGCTCATAGATTCTGCTTAGCCTGTCCATCTTAATAATATAAGATCATATTAAATAATAATATTTTTCTGCTCTTTTATATAGTACATAGCTTAATCGTTTCTTTTATGTAACGTTTATCACTCTTTCGTTAAATTTCGGAGTATATAAAGAAACTGCTTCCAAGTTAATGAGATCATGTGATACCAAGGAGCAATTCCAGGTCTAATTATCCAAAACATAATCTACTGACAGTCGTTATAATAAAATTTCTAATATGCATTTTCTTAGATTAAAGAAAACCAACATTATTTTTGCCAAACAGAAAAACTTAGGAAGTATTTGAAATTTAAAAGGTTGGTCCATTTTTTGAACCTTCATAGCTTAGGTGATTTCAATAATATAAAATGCATATATATATAATTAAAAATTTGTCATAAGGACAACCGTAGGATTTTGCCGGGAGCGGGTGCTAATCTGAAAAATTGCACCCGCCTCCAGCGAAATCGCCGTAAAATTTCAGCCATAACCACGTCT
>NC_046658.1:47706988-47713638 GCF_010883055.1 Belonocnema kinseyi | reverse complement strand
TGAGTAACACGTCGTTTTGAAAAAAAAATTTTTAATTGGATTTGTCAAAAAAATGTTCTAAAAGCCATGTAAATATAAAAATAAGGTCCCACTGAAATTCTGAAATAGTTATTTATGATACAAAGACCCTAAGTTACCCTTTTTTAGCCGCGTGTGAAATTTGAAATCGAAGCGTAGCCGAGATTACACAAAGTCTGCAATTCACTCAAGGCAAAGTATCACTCAGGGGCCGAGTGTCACACAGCATTTTTGATCACATCAGTGGATCATAAGTGCAAATAGGTTCAATAGGGTCATAATATAAAAACACGAAAGGAATTTCTTTCCAATCCAATCCACACCAATCCAATCTAATATATTTCAATCCAACACAATCCATTCCAATCCACTCTAATCCACTACAATTCAAAGTATTCATATTAAATCCAATCTAATCCAATCCAATGTAATCCAATACATTTAGATTGAATGCAATCTAATCTACTCAAATTCAATCAATTCAAATTCAATCAAAACCTCTCAAATCCACTACAATCCATTCCCAATAATTACGATCCACACCAATCCAATCCACTCTAATCCAAGCCACCCCAATCGGGTCCATTCCAATTAAATTCATTACAATCCAATCCGTTCTAATCCACGCCAATCTAATCTAATTCAATTCAATGCAATTTTTGAGACGAAGGACGAGTCACAAATGAGTTTTCATCACACAAGTCAGCGCAAGTGTACATCTACATGCCAAGTTGGGGTCACTGCACTGTACACTGTACCCTAACTAAACAATTTTACGACATATCCTAAAAAGTTATATTTTAGCTACCATTTGCAGTACCTAAAGTCGCACATATGATGGCGTTGTAATAAAAAATAATTTAAAAAGTATGTTGAGACGATACACTGTAAAAAGACGTTCAAAATTTCACTTCAAAGTGCAAATTTACATATATAAAATGTCACTTTAGACGCATTAAAATTAAAGGTTAGAAAGCAAATTTTCACGTGCTCTCTACAATGACGTCTCTTACAGGCTTAATTCTATGACTTTGTATGAATTCATACGGCCTGTTAAAAATTACTACGTACAGAGTGTGTAAAAAAAGGATTTACACTCTACGTAGTAAAATTCCCTGGCCTGCTAAAATTACCGCCTGCGCATAAATCTCGATTTTCTAACGAAAATTTCTCCACTTTACAGTACTTTTAGATTCGTTTGTATAATATTCCACATTTGTGTAATTTTGACTATAAAGCTTTCTTGTTCGCTCTTTTGTTCGCATGTTATGAGTAAAGCATACATTTAAGGTTGCAAACTTTATTGCTTACTTTCGGCAAAAGAATAAATGCAAGTGACTGATTTTGACTTGTAATACGATATAAATTTTATGTGATATATACTTGCATAATTATAAATATATTTTTAATATGATCTTAATTATTTCAGTATTTAAGGTTAGGTTAATATTTTGTAGAAATTTTTGACTTTCCGCTGTGCAATTTGACATCACATATTAAATTTTAGTCTAGTTGAGAATTTTACACTTTTGTTCAATTTTCAACATTTCTATAGTAGTTTCACGCCGCTGCGCGTGAGTCCACTATTTACATACGTCTAGCTTACTAAAATTCCACAACCTTTTTTTACAGTGTACATAAAATTTGTAAACCATGTGAGCAATATACGAATATCATGCTCGTATTCACAAACTTCAGAGTTGAAACTCTCGGACGCAGGGCAGGTGATGCCACGGAATACGTTCTTAATTATTTCTGAAAAATTTAAGGAGAGTAAGAGAGAGAGAAGGAAATCTAAAAAGTTTTTTAATTTTTTCAATATTTTTTTAAAACTGCGTCTTATTAAGCAAATGGTTTAACATGGCATTGCTCCAAAGCTTCATCCTGAGATAAGCATTTGACGTAGAGGTTGATGTTCCTATTTAGGAAGACAGCACCTAATTGCCAAGGAAACTTGCTCTTTGGTCTCTTTTTCAGCTTCATAGTTTTCGTGAACCTTCAATGAAAAAATTGGCAATTAGACTTCAATTATTTTAGATAGAAGGTAACTACGCATGGTTCCAGAAAAACTAATTTCTAATGCGAAGTTGGTATTTGACGTGAAAATGGTGATGAATATTTAGAAACTTTACGTACTTTGCAAGTGCTTCTGTGTTTATTTGATTCCTAATTTGGAAGCGGATAAGAAAATGCACTCCAGTTCATTTCCGTGCCACTCGTCTCTCCTTTGCTAATGTCGGGTGCGCTTTTGGCATCAAAAACATCATAAGAATAGATATCCATCCATTTGACGTTTTTCGTCTCTGTTACTTATACACTCCCACCAGCTTTTCATCAAATCTTCTGTATCCGTTATTCTATCAACTTAGTTTATTTTACTGTTTCCTATTGAAAATAGTAATTACACGGCATATCTTTTTCGGCGAAAAATAATAAGGCGCCATCGATAAACTGCATTACAAATTCAACAAAGTAAATCCAATTTCGATCACGCAGATGAATTTTGATTTAAAAAGGATCAATTTTTAATAAAATAACTGATTTTTCAACTTAAAAGTTGAATTTTTATTCGAAAAAGTTAGTTTTGTTCAAAGAAGAGGAATTTTCAACAATATTGTTGAAGATTAAAGGCGAGAAGATGAACTATTTACCAAAAGCTAGAAGTTTTAACCCGAAAATATAATTTTCAATTAAAGAAGGTAGTTTTTTACTAATTAGTCAAATTTTCCACCAAACTCTTGAATTTTGAAGTCAAAGAGACGAATTATTCAAAACGAAGTTGAGTTTTTTTAAGACAAAAATATAATTTTTGAAAAAAGAGATAATTTTCTGCCAACTATTTAAATTTCAACCAAAATACCTTAGTTTTTAAACATATAGTTGTATTTTTAACCAGAAATATTTTTAAGGTATTTTAAATTGTTTTGATTGTGTGATAAACGAAATGCGATAGCGGCCCCGCACTCTTGCACTTTGATTTCCAGCTTATGATTATTGATGTGAATACTTTTGCAGAAGTTAGAAACGCTTGATACTCAGTTCGACACTAATTGAAACCGTTATAACAATGTGAAAAAGTACGCTGAAACAATGGTAATTCTATTATGGGAGCATCTTAAACTAAAATTTAAGGTCAACATTACAAGATTTCCAAACTTTCCTGTCATTAGTGTGGAATTGAGCCTCAGATGAGTTGGTGGCAAGTGCAGTAAACTTCACAAGAGTTGCAACTGTCTACTTTCAGCTTTGCTGTACACGATTTTCGTGTAACAAATATAAGCAATTTTTGATTTAATAAACAATTTAAACAAATTGTACAGAAATTTATGGAGTTTTTGGAAGTTTATGATAAAATTACCGAAAGTTTTCGGAAATTTAAGGTGTCCAAAAATGTCCAAAATATTTGAAAATGTTCGTTAATTTATCAGCAATTTATGGTAACTTATCAGTTAATTATAATAACTTATCATTTCGAGTTTATCCAGTCACTATTTACTACTCACAATCAGTCTCTCGAGCGCCAAATGATAATGAAAAGAGGTTACGACCCCGGTGGTTCTGAAAAGTAATTTTGAATCTAAATGCGAATGAACAACAGCTTGAAAAGTAATATGGCGATTCATGGAATCGATCAGTAAAACTGAAGTGGGCTTTTTTAAATTCTTAAGGGGGCAGTCTGCATCTTTAATTACTTTTTTCCAACATGTTCTTCTCATAGTAAAATAATTGATTAACATTAAGTTTTTAGCACATAAAAGATAGATTTGAAGGTAATACAGCAATTTAAAAACATTTAAATATCGCTGGTACGGCAACCTCAAGTTGATCCCTGGTTGTAACTCGCTGGCACAATATCTCGACTTCGGGCCATCGGAAATAGAGAAAGTTTTGAAATTAGCAAGATATAAGAAATAGCTATTGTAGTCGAGATATCGCGTCAGGCAGTTTCAAATGGGTATTAACTTCAGGCTGCTGTACTGGCGATATTTACATTTAAACAAAAATGCTTTATCACCTTCAAACCGCTTCTTTTATCTACTAAAAGTTTGATATTAATCAATTAATTTTAATATGAGAAAAAAATGTTTTAAAAAAGTCATTTAAGATGGCAAACTGCCCCCTTGAAAAAAAATCAATTTTTTCGAATGTTTTAATTTTTTAAATAAAACTGTAATCAATCCTGCTATCTGCAACAGCAGAAATTTTACGAACTTTATCATGCTCTCTATATTTAGACAATTTTGAGTCTATATACTTTCAAATTTACCGCCATGACTGGCACCATTTGTTTCTGGCGTCTGCGTAGATACTCAGTATGTTTCAGTTTCGCACCTTAGACCAAGATGCACATTGGACCACGGTGTGCCTACTCCCATAGAAAAGTGGTGAACGGATTATAGTAATTGCTACGTCCCCTAGGTGGCGCTCGTGTGAATTCAGAATTCGAATTGAACTTGAGCAGACGATAGAAGTTCTATCGTCTGCTCACGTCTGCTGAAGTTCACTGTAGCTGCAAGAATTATATTTTTTTTGCGTGATGAACTTGAATTCATAATAAATTATCACCGATAACACAAACTACAAATGGAATCAAATCAATCATCGATCAAGTGCAATAAAATGTTAAAGCCGGTTGGAATCGTTCTGATAGAACGAACAATCAAATGTTAAAGTATGTTGGAATATTTCTATGATAGATCGATTGCAACAGACTTAATCATTTTATTGGATTTGATCAATGATAGATTTTATTTTGTTCAATTTTTGTTTGTTTTATTGGTTATTATTATTCATATATTTCAGAAAGAGAAGTCAACATAACCTACAAATTAGGGTGAGAAGGGCACACCGTTCATGGGACTGTCGCGTCGTCTCCTCGAAGTTTGTATATAAAATAGTCATCCGTAATTCAAATTAACCCCATTTCAGCAATCAGTTTGAAACCCCCAGTTTCTGTGCGGATAATTATTATTATAAATCAAAGTGCACTGTTGTGTATACATGTTTTCCTTTCTTCCTTCCGAACCTAAAATCCATACGTGGTTTCGAGAATGAAACAGTTTCTAGGAGATTCTGTTATCAGTTATTGAAATTCTACTCAAATTTCCTCGCCAGAATTGATTAAGGGGGTCTCTATCTTTTTGAGGAAAAATAAAAGCGATTTTTTATGAAGACTGGTTTACAATACGAAGTTACAATAATTTTTTCATGAGCGAAAAGTGATAAACAAGCGCGTTACAGCCATATAATATAACTTCTTTCTCATCTCAAGTCTCTGCAGAAGCATTTTTATCTTGTGATCGAGCCTTTCTTGTCTCCACTACAACAGCAGCTAGTAAATTTGACGTATGTATAGATCGGTGTTCACGCTCGAAGCCGCTCCACTTGAAATAGCATATCTCTGTAATTAATGCTCGTATCTTTATGAAATTTGTAGATAATACTTTCAAACTATTGCACTTTTGGAAAATGTAAAAAAAACAGTCAATTGTTCAAAACCAAAAAATGTAGAGACCCCCTTAACTTGATTTGAATTTTAAAGCTCACCGTATTATTTACGATAAAAGCACTAAACGACACAAAAAGTTGCCGATTTCTCGCCTTAAGCAACATTCTTAATCGCTCTGTGACCGCATTACTCGTCCAGGTACCGGACGGCATTGAAGCCAGGTTGCGAAGAGTTTACCGTGAAGTTTTTAGCCAGATCCCGCCCAGATTCCCCAACCATCGCCCGATTAAAAAGGGCCATCTGGCCGCATACCTGAATGAGTTCTTACACGGGTATTTACATATTTTCAATAAATTGAAATTCTTTAGACTGGTTCGAAGTATCAGCAAATCTTTTATATGTATGACAATACCAATAAATATTTAAAAATCCCAAGAAATTTTTCATTTCTTATAAATAAATTCTTTATATACCGTAAAATCTAATATATGTAACTCCAATAAATTAAGAGACCTAATATTACTTGAAATCCCTAAGAATAAATTAGAATACCGTAAAAGCTATTACAATCCCCTAAAAAACTAAAAAACCCTATATAAATTTTGTAATATAACTATTGCATAAAAAATCCATTATCTGTGAAAAATTTAGAGTTTTGAAATATTATTTTAATTCATTAAAATATCCTTTAGATTATCATTTAAATGTGTACAATTTATATTCAACATATATGTAGAGTTATATTTCTAATTTGAATAAGCACATCTGGCGGCACATGACATGAAAATCTCTGTGAGTCAACGACAAAGAGAGGGTTAACTCAATTCTCTGGTGTTCTTTTGAGGTGGACGATCACATTAATACGTTTACTCGAAAATTATTAAATTATAACTTGTATTTAAGAAAGTTACTCCTTGAAATTCCTGTGGATCTTGCTTTAATTCATCATAATAAATACAATACTCTATGCTTTGATTCAAACAGAAATCTAGTTAGGCTGCAAGCGCCTACAACAAAGCTTTTCTGTCACCCACTTAATATAATACTACTCTTTCGTCTTCTCACTTATATTTACTTATGTAAATAAGATTCATGATTCATATAATTTATTTAATAGCATTCCCAGGTCACAGGATTTGGCTAAAATCCCGGCCAAATCCTGTGGTTGCCCTTATAGCAAATT
>NC_046658.1:47704183-47706888 GCF_010883055.1 Belonocnema kinseyi | reverse complement strand
GTCTATAAGGCCTCGAATAAAAGCTAAGATTGTTTACTTTCTAATGCCATTTGGCGTTTTTGATTCGGTAAAAAATCAATCCAATATGGCGGCCCATTCTCGAAAAAACGCACTAATATAAATGTGTTTCAGCCTCGTTCAGAATATTTTTCATCCGAATGAGGTCTGTGAGGTGTCAAATGAAAGCTAAGGTTGTATACTCTCGAATGCCCTAGGAGCGCAAATCAACCCTCAAAGCACCCCAATTTTCGAAATTTTACCAATACCATGAAATTCTGTGAAAACATAGAGCAGAGGATTTTCGTGGTCGCTAATAACGAATCTGGAGTTAGATTTAGAAAATTCATCTCCCAGTGGTGGATATACATACCCCCAAAGCACCTTAAATTTTGGAAATTCAACAAAACGTTGAAATTCTGTGGAAACATAATACAGGGGGTTTTCGGGGTCGCAGATTACAAATCTAGAGTAAGATGCCAAAAATTCTTCCTCCGGGGGCGAATATACACCCCCCAAAAACTCCAGTTCTTTTGGGAGATCAAGACGCTTTTGGGCGCATATTTGTAAAATCCAATAGCATATTCGTTATCAGCATCCCTAAGAATCTTCCAAGACGTCTTTTGGAAGGTTCTTAAGGAAAATTTACATGATCACCGAAAACTTATATTATACAATAATGTATGCGCCGTATGACGTCATCCCAGCGGTCAAAGGTTTAAGGTTGATTTTCGATTCCATTTTTAAATGGTCAAATATAGACAAAGCTTTCATAAGTAAACAACTGTAGCTTTCATTTGAGATTTCAAAGACCTTAATCGAATGAAAATTACTCTGGAACAAAGCTGAAAAAATTTATGTTAGTGCGTTTTCCGAGTTCCGGCCGCCATATTGGATTTATTTTTTTTCGAATCAAAAATACCAAGTTGCATTCGAAAGTAGACAAACTTAGTCTTTATTTGGAAACTAGTAGACCTCAATCGGATTAAAATTATTCTGGGAAGAGGCTGAAAAACACCCATGTCATTGCTGTTTTTTGAGATCCGGTCGCCATATTGGATTTATTATTTTCCGAATTAAAAACGCCAAACGGCATTCAAAAGTAGACGTGTTTAGCTTTCCTTTGAGACCGCATAGACCTCAATCGGATGAAAAGTATTCTGAGACGAGTCTAAAAAAAATCCATGATAGTGTGTTTTTCCGAATTCTGGCCGCCATATTAAATTTATTTTGTTCCGAATTAAGAAACGCCAAGTGGCATTTACAAGTAGATAGCATTGGCTTTCATTTCATATCTCATAGACCTCAATCGGATCAAAATTACTCTGGGACGGAGTGGGCGTCCGGTTGAGTGGTTGGTGGAAGGGCGCACAATACTCCTGCCATAAACAGACAACTTAGCTAACCCGAAGAATTACAGGCCAATCACTTGTCTGTACACACTGTATAATATATTCGCAGCTATCCTAAATGATAGGGTTGTTCAGGCAATTGAACCGATGTGGCAAGAAATGTATGAACAAGATGCGGCATGGTACCAACGTGACCTATCGATGGCCTGGATTAATTACCGGAAAGCTTTCGATTCGACCTCGCATTGACATATCATCTGTCTTTTGGTAAGCTTAAATGTTCATCCGCAAATCGTGAGGTGCATAGAGAGATTGATGCCGCTTCGGACAACTAGATTTACTATCTCATCTGAAAGAATCGTGTGACAACTAACACGGTCACATTTTAGAGAAGTGTCTTTCAGGGCGACACTATGAGCCCACTCCTCTTTTGCCTCACATTATTGCTACTATCTCTAGCACTTCGCTATTCCGACAGGTACTTTTGCGACAAACCTGCAGATCGAAAGTACAAGGTTACTTATGTATTTTACATGCACGATGTCAAGATCTATGTTAAAAACAAAGAACAACTACATCTAGCTCTAAAGACTGTCGAAGGATATACTAAGAAAATAGGAATGGAATTTGAGTTAGACAAATGCGCTAAGGTTTATTTGAAGCGAGAAAAACTTAATGGCATTTCTGAAGACCCTGAGCTCGTCGATAGAAGCGCTATACGACACCTTTGCGCTGGAGAGACTTATACATACCTGGGCGTGCCACAGAGCCGCATACAGGATGTGACACCTATAAAGGATACTCTCCAAAGCAGATACATACATCTCATCCGGCAGATTTGATCTTCCAAACTGTCGGCGAGGAACAAAGTATCTGCAACGAACATCCTTGCCGTCCCGGTACTACTCTATTCATTTGGAGTAGTTCCATGGACGAAGAACGAGCTCAGATCTCTTGATATCGGGACAAGAAAGGTTATGCACATGAACAAAAGCAAGCATCTTAAGTCTTCCGTTCCGCGACTGTACATCTCACGCCGTAAAGGGGGTCGCGGAATATTGAGTCTTGAATGTCTTCACAACAGGATTATTCTGGGTACAGAACATAGAGATGCAAATGGAAGAGACCCTCTTCTTAAAATGGTCAGGAATCACGAGGAAGTAGGGAAAGGAGCATTTCTGTACAAAGCAGCGGAGGAGGCTGCTGAAATACTCGGACTTGACTTCAGTATTAGGGGTGAGCAAAATGCATCAGATCTAATCCATCTCGAGTACTCACTCCTGAAAGCCCGGATTAAGAAAGCACAAGAGAAAAACTTTCGTGAACAGCTCCTCGATAAGAGGATGCACGGTATCT
>NC_046658.1:47697165-47704083 GCF_010883055.1 Belonocnema kinseyi | reverse complement strand
CGGAATATTCTGTTAAACTGATCGTCCTTACCATCGGCGCTCTTGGAGGTGCCAAGCTTTCACTTGCTAATAGCCTAAAAAGCATCCCTGCGTGTCAACAATGTGCTAGAAACACTTATATATATGGAAGTTTAAATTGAGCATCTTAGAGAATCGACTTGATCATCTCAGTCGGCCAAACTAATCATCCAAGAGACGACTTGGCCATCTCAGAGGGTCGATTTGATTATCTCATATTTGCTATCTAAGTTGTATCTTTTATGCCCACGTTATATATGTATATATACGATATTCTAGTCACTCTCTTGTAAGGGACGGGAAATTACAATAATAAGTGGAACCCAAAAAACCTGGATATTTGTATATAATATTTAAAATCTAAAAGCATCGCTTATTTCTTGTTGAAGGCGAGGTAAATGAGTCATGATTTCATACGATAAAAATGGGCAATTGCTAATTGAAAACATATCGTTTGTGGCCAGATAAGCTAAGCATACGGTGTTACTGCTCTAAGTTGAAGATTGTAAGTACGGGAGTAAAATCAAGAAACGATATCAAACATCTCATCACTTTCTGCATCAGCAATTCATGCTAAAACTTTGATCATTTTTTCAGTTAAAAACGACATAGGGATAATAAGTTGATAGTTGTGCGTCGAATGTTGCCTTTTCCCTAACCCCTTTGGAGAATCAAATTCGACGTTGAAGAATCAGAAGAAAAAACTTACGGTTTTAATACAGGTAACGCAATGGTGCTTTTTAAACAAAAAAGTGTGACACTAACTGGAAATTACTATTTTTTAAACAATATTATTTTGAAAATATTCATTTTGAAATTTTTTTACTCCAAAAAATTATGTTGTTTCCACAATTCTGTTGATAAAGGTGCATGAATCGTAATGTGACAATAGGATAGAATGACACCAACTCGCAATTTTTATGAAAAATAGTACAAGAAAAATTAAATTTAGCATTTTTGACAGAAAAACTGATTTTTTTCTATAAAGGCGTGTTACAGGTGGATCAGTGATAACTTTTTTAACAAAAAATTGTACAACCAACTCGCAATTGTTATTTTAATTAACAATATTATAAATCAATCTTAAATATATAATATTTATATAAAAAATTGTATTTCATATTAGTGATAATTTGTACTATAAATGTATCTCATAAACTTTAAATTGTTATTGATATTAACAAATTATTAAATCAACATTAAGCTAGTGTTTTTATGGCTGAAGAAGCGAACTTTTCGTTTATATTATCCTATTTATCTTGATAGTAGTATTTTTCAATAATAATACTTATACTACTAATGTTAATTATAATGAATTGTAGAAAAAATTTTTTTTCTGTCTTACGCTCACGGCAAAATAAAAACAAATTAGAGCCATCAATTCGACTGCATTTATTTTTAGAACAAAATTTAAAACTTCGACGACGTTTCGGCATCACTACGTGCCTTTTTCAGAGTATCTGACTAATAATTATAATAAGCTAATACATAATAAAAAAAATAAATATAAATAATTTTAAAAAATTATTATTTATGGGTAAAAAATATTTTAAAAATAATACCTTGGTTTAAAACGATTTGTAAGCGAAACAACAATCATTCCAATTTTGGAGTCAAAACGTGCCAACTTCTTTGAGTCATAATTAAAAATCGTTCATACGTTATTAAAGCTTTTAAAAAAAGTAAGACTTCAAACAATTATTGAAGATGAGTAAAAAGAGAAAGTCTCATAAAACTGAAGAGGCTTTTTTCAGCGTAAAAACTACATTATTAACGATTATGAAACCGTTCTAAGTGTTTTGGAAACAACGACGAACATATGACTAGGAGATAAATAAGGCGGTAAATCGTTGATAAAAAAAGCAGTATATAAGGTGAAATACAATGATTGGCCAAGTTTCCATAGAATTACTGATAAGGAAGCCGGAAGTTAAATTGAATTTAAATGTAAAGATTGAATGAAAGAAATTAAATGAAAGATTAGAGAAACATTGTTTTGTAACTAAAATAAGATGACATTAATTAATTATCCTTTGGTAAATTTTATTGATATTTGAAATTTCATTTTGTAAACTAACAGAAACATTTCGAAATTTGTTTATGAATATAGATTCAATAATACGTCTTTGATAAGTATTTTTCAGTATCTAATATTTTAATATTGCTGAATTCGAAATCGAAATAGCGGTTAGAATTCCAAGAGTATTGTGACAAGCCTGTATTTAAATTTCCAATTGTACAATCTCTTTCATGTTCGGCAATTCTAGTTTTTAATCTCATGCACACGCTCAGCGATAATGTCATTAATTAAAAGACGAGGATAGTTGTTAGATACTAATGTTATTTTTAGTTAATTTAAATTTTGTTTTCTATATTGCACGTCATTCAATTTGACACATCTATCAACTAAACCTTTCATTAAACCGAGTTTATGACAAAATAAATTATGTGAATTGTAATTAAGATATCTCCCAGACCAAGACAGCGCAAATGGCCTGTGATCATATATTATATCTTTCTCATAAAACCGAGTAAATTTCGTAGATTTTTGGGTCAAAGCCAAAGTCTTTAGAATTGTTTCTATATTAACTCCTGCTCTATGTTCTTCTGAGGTAGCTGCATTTTCTGTTACTACATTCTTTATACAGACGCTAAGAGTCTGTATTATTAACATTGGAAGGTTCCTTAAACAACGATAATAATTTTTATTTTGCGCATCTGATGGAGATAGTTCTCTTAAGATACGTCTCAAGTGTTAACGCAGCACATACGAGGTTCTGCTAAGTAAAAGCCGGAATGAATAACGTAGGATGAAGCCTATTCATTTTCGAGGTTTTTAATTTATTCTAAATTTGAATTTAAATTTCTCTATCTATTTTTCTAAGATTTTTCAGTTATATATTCATCATAGTTTAGTGTCGATGTCCCGTTACTAATGCCAACAAAATTGCGAGTTTGAGTTTTTAAAATATATTCTAATACTACTTTTGGATTCCAGGTTGTATTGTATTTGGGTTTTGGTGGTCTAAATTTAGACAAACCTTTAAAAAATTTCCGAACTCTATCATCTTCTGCTACCTCTATACAATAAATTCATACAATGTGGTACTAAAAAGATTGTAAAGAACCATAAGACATAGCCTAAATATTCGCAACTCTGCTGTGAGAGAAGTTAAATCTCTTAAATTGAACATTATTAATGATCGATATTTTTGACTTTACAAAATTTCCACATTTTTTTTTACCTTTTAATAATATGACTTCTTAGATGCTTGTGTTAGTGATAAAAACATATGATTGGCCGTTTTTGCTGAGACATGCTTTAATTTCAATACCTTTTTGACAACAGACCACAACCAGGGTAAAGTTCTTCCACAACGGATGCGATTCCTTAATAATTAAAAGGACCAAATTAATATTTGGATTTAAATGTATAGAATTCATTTCAGATTACGACATGTAATTTAGAAAACGCGGTTAGGCTAGCGAATAAAGCACTACTAGAATCTCACTTGCGTTTTTAAGTTTAGTTGTTTGTAACACCCTCAATAATAGGAAGAAAGGAGGACAAGCTGAGAAAAAACGGTCTGGCTGACACAAGCTTTGGACTATTAATATGTTTCGTTCTTTCAATTTTCGTTCTGCACGTTTCTCCTTACATCCAGCTCTCCAACCGGTAAGTTGTGCATCTGTGAAAATTTTAATACATAGATTAAAACACATAATGGAGTCGTTCTGTTTGGAAAGCTTAACTTTTAACATTTAAGGTCAGTTTGGAAATTACTCACAACCGATATAGTTGCCCAAAATCATCATTATTTCCTAAGAGAGATAATGCCTTCACGCATACAAAATTTCACAAGTATGCCCGTCCGTATTCTAAAGTACAATAACATACACTGAATGTTCTAATAAACGCTGCGAGTTCCCTGCTCTTACATTGTTCAATATATCTTTTGAATTATCATTTAATCCCATATACCTGCATTATAATGCAAGGAATGGATTACTCTTTTCAGGTCAATTGCAAACCTTAATTTTTTTAGAAGCAACAAGTTTGATCAACATTCCTTTTTAGGCTGAAGCTTGGCTACATAATATAGTAGCCGACATAAGGCTCTGGGGAGGTGCAGACCTTAAAGTGGGTGGGGTGTAGTTGCTCCAAAAGATGGTGAGGCGTGGTCCCAAGGTAAGCTGAATAAACCGTCTGTGGTCTTTCGGCAGTTTCAGGGATTTAACCCTTCAGTAAGGACAGCATCCTAGCACATCGTCAGGCACGATCGGCTTCAGAAAGAAAACACACCGGGAGGTACCAAGCAACTCATAGTTTTGCAGATTCTTGATGTCTCTTGCGGTCCTCAACGTCAAGCCTCTATACCATCTTGGATAGGTTAACCTGAGGGTTGCCGCCCAAGGAACGTAGGTATCTGTCTGTACACAGGAAGACCAGGCGTATATCTAAAATGACTGCTTCTGGTCTATCAATTACCAATATTAACTTGCATCACAACAAAGGCGCCTCGGCTGTTCTTCTGAGGTGCATGGCTGCGAGGCACAAAACTCTTTCGCTAATCCAGAAACGTTGGATAGTTTAAGATAAACATAGCCACAGATCTTGAAGAAACAGAGAAGCTAGTCATGGGATCGGCCTACTTGTCATAAGACAGCGATACTGACCCACCTGTAGAGGAACGTTCATTGGTTGAATACTTCGAGGTAAGAGGTCTGCCTGTTCTGTTGGGGTTCGATGCTAACTCGCATCATGCCTGGTGGGACAGCACGGACGTCAACTTAAGAGGTCTTTTAACTCATTCAGGGAGAAAATCATCGACATGACTTTCTGTACAGCCAGTTTTAGACACAATGTTAAGAAATGTAGAGTCTCAGACAACGCCTTTTTCTCAGGTCAGTTATAGATAGAGTTCGAGTTTAAATCCATCATACCCGCATACCCTTAGTACACCAGAAATCCAAGGAGAACGGACTGGGACCAGTTTATCACAGAACTGAGGAGCGCACTCTCGGTGGCGCTCAGACCAATTGGAGACGTGAACATGCTGAAAGTAGCAGCTAAGATTTTCACGGAGCCCATCAAATCTACTTATAAAAGTAACTGTCGACCCACAGGAGTACGAGAGGCTATGGAAATACATTGGTGAAATGGGAAACTCTAAGAGCTTTGCAGGGAAATCAAACAGAGGTATAGACGTGCCGCTGTCGGCAAAACGGATGAACAATGGACCTCATTTACGAAGATGATGGTGAATATAGAGTTGCACTGCGTGAGGCCAAGCAAGAAAGCTAAGACAACTTTGCAGAGACATCGAAAAAGGAGCGGAGGCGGCTAGACTGGAAAATCCTCTCTCTCTAAATACGGATGTCATTCTTGACAACCTAAAATTGCCTGACGGTGGATACTCTGCATCGGACGAGAAGATCTGGAATTTCCGGATCAAGGCACATTTTCCGGGATTCATAGGTCTGGAGATAAGAAGGCGGCACCTCTGAGGCAACGAAAGCCGTCGTTGGACCAACTGGGTCTTAAAAGGCCACTAGCCTACGAACTTGTTACCCCCTGCATAAAGTAACAATGAACACCTACAAAGGTGATCAGGGCAATCAGAATGGCACATCTTGTACCTATTGCAGTCGTGAAATAGACCTGTGACATTTTGGCCAACAGAAACCCGAGTACGACTAAGGTCTTACCACTTTGTTTGGAACCGTTGACTCGGGATGTTCGCAGGTTAATGTTTTATCGTCCCTGATGTCGTACTTGGTAGTGTACCAGCTGCTTTATCTGTTCAAAAATTAAGAGAACAAAAACTGGGCATAAAAAACTAAATATCTAGTAGTTATCCTAGATAGGAAGCTCTTATGAAACAAGCACCTACAAAAAAATTGCAAAAAGCTAGGAGTAATACTGTGGCTGGGGAAAAACCTGAGGTTTAAAGTCAAACAAACTTATGTGGATCTACACAACAATCCTACACAGGCTAACATTTTTAGCACGACATATTCTGGTGGAGTAGAGTCTAACTTTCTGCTCTGAAGTCTCAATTGGCAAAAAATTAGGGAAATGATTCAAAGAGGCGCCATTGGTGCCTCATAGTTGACACCCACGATGGCATTAAGGCGCTCACAGCGTTGGAGTCCCTCTTTATCACCTTCAAGGCCGTGGCCGAAATTAAGCATCGCGGCAGCAATGCGCATCCTAACCGACAACCAAAGTAGGCCAACACTGAGCATACCCTCTCGCTATCTCTGCGACAAGAAGTGTTAGCCTATGGGCAAAGGAGAAATGGCTTAACGGCGATGAACACTGTCCTAGTGAAGGGGCAACTGATTTTAAAATCCTGCAGAAAAAAGGAGAATCTAGGAACCGGTGTATATCGTGAAAGGAGTGGAATGGACTTCGCAGATCCGATGGGGCCCTATGCAACAATTCTGCAATTTGAGATAATGCACAGACAGCAGAGCTGTTATAATAGCAATGGAAAACTACTTTAGACTAGAGCCAGTCCTAGGTATTTTCAGCAGGTTAGTCACTGGAGAAATCAACAATTGACTGACCGAGGAATACGGCAATGCGAGGAAAGATTTAACAACTTTTAATATTTTTTCTCACTGTCCCGCAATTACGGAGAAATATCTAATACTCACGAGTATTAACTGCATCAGTGAGTCAGAAATATCGGCCAAAAGCGTAGCTGCGATTCTCGCCGTATGGAAAGGGTTCCAAGGATACGCTTAGGCTCACAAGGTAACACAATGCGTTTACCCAAGAGTTAGGCACTCTTACTAGGCAGTCTGATAAGTCCCTGAAAAATGAAACACGGAGACGTTTTTTTGGCCAAAGTCGGTTTTATTTTTCAACATACTCTCCTTTTAAGTCGATAC
>NC_046658.1:47695062-47697065 GCF_010883055.1 Belonocnema kinseyi | reverse complement strand
GGGCGCATACTTTGAATAAAATATTTGTTATCATTCTCTTGAAATAAATGTGTTTTTTTCTTGAAAAAATACCGGTTTCATATGTATACACCTGGTACAGTCTGTTCAAGTATATACGGCACTTCCCATTCTCGACAATTGACTCAATTTCCCTGGGAGCATTTAGAGGAGCGATATTAAGGTGAATGCCGTAGGAGTGACAGAGATGGTAATAAAGCACTCTTATTGCCGCATTGTGCCTTTGAATGTAGGTCGTTCCCGCGTGAGTTGGACAACTAGATAGTATGTGAGCAAAATCCTCGGGGTGTGTATGGCACGCCCTGCAGATATCATCAGGAATGTCTTGGCTCAAAATGTGGCGATGGTATGTTAAGGTGGAAATGACACCGTCTTGGCATGCAAAAATGAAACCCTCTGTACCAGACTTCAATCCAGGCGATTTAAGGAAAGCCAACGTTAGCTCACAAGACATTGACTGATCCTTCACATTTCTGTGGAAGATACCGTGCATCCTCTTATCGAAGAGCTGTAAACGAAAATTTTTCTCTTGTGCTTTCTTATTCCGGGCTTTCAGAAGTAAGTACTCGAGATAGATAAGATTTGATGCATTTTAATCACCCCTAATACTGAAGTCAAGTCCGAGTGTTTCAGCCGCCTCCTCCGCTGCTTTGTACAGAAATGCTCCTTTACCCACTTCTTCGTGATTCCTGACCATTTTAAGAAGAGGGTCTCTTCCATTTGCAACTCTAGGTGCAGTACCTAGAATAATCCTGTTGTGAAGACATTCAAGACTCAATATTCCGCGACCCCCTTGACGGCGTGAGATGTACAGTCGCGGAACGGAAGAGTTAAGATGCATGCTTTTGTTTATGTGCATATCCTTTCTTGTCCCGATATCAAGAGATCTGAGCTCGTTCTTCGTCCATGGAACTACTCCAAATGAATAGAGTAGTACCGGGGCGGCAAGCATGTTCGTTGCAGATACTTTGTTCCTCGCCAACAGTTCGGAAGACCAAATCTGTCGGATGAGACTTTTGTATCTGCTTTGGAGAGTATCCTTTATAGGTGTCACATCCTGTATGCGGCTCTGTGGCACGCCCAGGTATGTATAAGTCTCTCCAGCGCAAAAGCGTCGTATAGCACTTCTATCAACGAGCTCAGGATCTTCAGGGATGCCATTAAGTTTTCCTCGCTTCAAATAAACCTTGGCGCATTTGTCTAACCCAAATTCCATTCCAAGTTCCTTAGTATATCTTTCGACAATCCCCAGAGATAGATGCAGTTGCTCTCTGTTTTTAGCATAGATCTGAAGATCGTCCATGTAAAATACATGAGTGACTTTGTACTTTCGATCTGCAGGTTTGCCGCACAAGTACCCGTCGGAATGGCACAGTGCTAGAGATAGTGGCAATAATGTAAGGCAAAAGATGAGTGGACTCATGGTTTCGCTCTGAAAGACAACTCTCTGAAACGTGACCTCGTTAGTTGTCACACGATTTTTTCCAGATGAGATAGTAAATCTGGTTTTCCAAAGCGGCATCAATCTCTCTATGCACCCAACTGTTTGCGGATGAACCTTTAAGATTTCCAAAAGACAGATGATAAGTCTATGGGATGTCAAATCGAAAGCTTTCCGATAATCAATCCAGGTCATCGATAGGTCACACTGGTAGAATGCTGCACTTTGCAGTCACATCTATCGATGAACAGGTTCTCCCGAAATCTGGCTACGCCTTTCTTTGAGCCTCGTTGTTCATACATTTCTTGCCACACAGGTTCAATTGCCAGAACAATCGTATCATTTAGGATAGCTGTGAATATCTTATAAAGCGTGTTCAGACAAGTTATTGGCCTGTAGTTTTTCGGGTCAGCTAAGTTGCCTATTTTCGGCAGGGGTACTTTGCGCCCTTCCAACAACCACTCTGGAATCGGCTCTTCCGACTTCAAATATGAGGTGAAAATACGGGCCAAATGCTGATGGGTTGAAGAAAACTTCTTCCACC
>NC_046658.1:47692973-47694962 GCF_010883055.1 Belonocnema kinseyi | reverse complement strand
TAAAAACGCTTACCGGTGAGCCATCTCTTTAGGTTAGGGAACAAGTAATAGTCGCTGGGTGCCAGGTCTGGTGAATACGGTGGCTGAGGAACCAATTCGAAGATGATTTCATGCAATATTGCTTGTGCAACCAAGCATGAATGAACAGGCGCATCGTCGTGATGATAAAGCGGTTTTTTCTTCTTCAAATGCGGTCGTTTTTCGGCGATTTCGATTTTCAATCGGTCCAATAATGATGAATAGTATGCTCCGGTTATGGTTTTACCTTTTTCAAGATAGTCCACGAATATTATGCCATGTGCATCCCAAAATACGGAGGCTATAACCTTTCCGACCCATTGTTGCGTTTTTGGACGCTTCGGAGCACTTTGGCCCGGTGGGACCCAATGTTTTGCCTGTTGCGTTTACTCAGGAGTGTAGTAGTGGATCCAGGTTTCATCCGTGGTTATGAATCGGCGCAAAAACTCGGTCGGCTTACACGAAAATAATGCCAAATTCTGCTGGGAAGTTGTCACACGAATTCGTTTTTGGTCCACTGTGAGCAAACGCGGCACCCATCGCGCGCAGAGCTTCTTCATGCCCAAAACTGAATGCACTATATTGCCCACACGTTCCAATGATATGCCTACAGCATTAGTTACCTCTCTCAATTTCACTTTGGGATCGTTCAACATCATATCATGGATTTTTTCGACATTTTCTGGTGTAGTGACCTCTTCTGGGCGCCCAGATCGTTCAGCATCAACTGTGCTCGTACGGCCACAACGAAACTCGGTAAACCGCTTAGGTATCGTTCCAATCGGCGGTGCAGATTTCGGGTAATAGTTAACCAGCTTGGCCTTGGTCTCGGATATGTACTATATATACTCGAAACTCAGATTTTTCCATATTAAAAAAAACTCGGAGGTTAGTCGCTTCTCAGTGCTGTAACTTGTAAGTGCGTAAACATAAATTTCTGAAGTTTTGACAGGCGTCATTTGAAGGATCAAGCTCGACGAAAATGGTTCACATTAGTGAATACTAATGCCATCTCTTAGAATTTTCAGGTACGTATCAGACTGAATAGTATGGTGTCAACCCCCCACCCAAATAATAACAATAAGAGTTTATTTTTAATTTACGGCAGTCGCGGACAATTATCCAAAAATAGTCCCGAAAGAATTAACCCCCAAGCGGAGGTGTGAAACCCGTGTCGAAAGATGAATGGCAACTAAGTGAGGTGTCTAGAAGGGTGACTCTGGTATACCGGGCGAACTTCAAGAGTACGCAGCCTTATCCTTGCATGCGAGGTTCTACAAGAAAAGGCGTTCGTCCATCCTTGTAAAGCCCCGCATGCAAGACTAAGGCTGCGTAATCTGAGAGGTCGCCCGGTATCCCAGACTCACCCTTCTAGACACCACACTCATTTGCCATTCAGCTTTCGACACGGTTTTCATACCTCCGCTTGGGGGTAAATTCCTTCGGGACCACTTCTGGATAATTTTCCGCGACTGCTTATTCATATATATATAGTGTGTATAATGCAGCGAGAGCTTTGGCCGATGCGAACCGTAAAACAAAACCAACGGCTGATCATAAGACCAAAAGACAAATGCATCAACTTGCCCTAAAGATAGGCTGGGCAAGACAGTACGCCTCCCGCGTTCAATGTGTGATTGACTATATCACATCTGGCAGGAATTTTACCGCCAAGGTTCGAAAGTTCGCGCGTGAAATCCGGACCCGTTATCACACACTTAACAAGTCAAAGCTGCTGACCATCAGGCAGCATATTGTTGAGAGAATACGGATACTATCTGACGCTAAGAGAAGTCTAGAGCGCAGGGAGAGGTGGGTCAGAGAGAATCAGCAGTTTCTCTCTGACCCATCTCGACTCTTCCAAGACCATCCAGTTACTGTCGAACACCCACCCAAACCAGAGGAGGTCGAAGTATTTTGGAGAAAAGTCTACGAAGTTCAGCATAGACTGGACAAAGACTCAGAAAATAT
>NC_046658.1:47686334-47692873 GCF_010883055.1 Belonocnema kinseyi | reverse complement strand
TACCGCGATTTCGCTGGAAGCGGGTGCAATTTTTCAGATTAGCACCCGCTCCCGGCGAAATCCTGCGGTTGTCCTTATGACAAATTTTTAATTATATATGTACATATATATATTTCATATATAACGTTTTTCATTCGCGTTTTTATTCAGAAAAAAAATAATATTGGTATAATGTCTAATAATTGATGTTCTATTTGTTTAAATAATTAATTCCACAGATGAAAATAAAAAATTAGGTTTATTGTTGTTCTGAAGTCTTCACATTTGAGACATCCTATGAAAAAGAACGAAATTGGTTAATAATTGTCTGCTGTACTGGATTATGACTATTTTCGTCAGGAATAAAATATTCTCATCACCAATTTTCAAACTAAACAAACTTATATCAAAGTTTACTAATTGTTAGTATGATTTACATGCAATTTAAGAAATCACCCTGAATCAATCTGATTCAGTTTCCCCCTGACATGTAGCTTGTCAAACTTCAGCAATATTAGCATATTAATTACTTGTTATAATTACAGTACAGCTGCTGACAATTTGTGGGGCATTTTCTAGGCGTAAATTAATAATTATCCTTTTTCAGTGATTAAATTACATAATATTTGTTATTGGCGAAGTGGTATGTATCTCTGGATGGTAAAGCGGAGCTAATGACCATAAAGTCGTGTACGTAATTTATGATCAGCCACGCCTTTGCCATGCCCCGCGAAAAGTATCAACCCTTCTTACAAATGCAAACGTGTTACCTCTCAAGAACAGACGGTGAACAAAAATCTTAAGAGTTCAGTCCAACGAGTTCCAAATGGTTACGATTTATGTGCATACGTCAATATGCAAATTTTAAGATGCAGCGTCCCCTTTCACGCATAATCACTGTATATACGATTTTATACTTTTCATTAATAGAACCTGCTTTTTCCGTAGTTGGCAACTAGACTGTTCAATTGTCTTAAAATTCATCAAATCAGACAAATGTCGACGAATTCTAATAAAAAATTATGCCCGCCACGCATCACGTCAAAAGCCTTGTTGTAAATTACGTGAACTCTATGACCAATTTAATTTAGGATACAAGATGATCAAAATTAAAGAAATCTAACAGTAAAATTGACCAATAGAGCCGCACAAAATAAGAGTGTTCTACTGCTTGCAGATTGACCGTAAAATCTCCGTTTTCGAACGGTGTAAGCAGACGCATATATTATATTGGACTTCGCAGTAGAACAGAGGTGTATATGTAATGAGATCCAACATTATACACTCAATTGAGCCAAGTAAAGAAAAAAGATCACGTGCAATCTGCTACCCAGAGAATACGCTTGACATTTATGTCCGTCCACTCAGCGCCCTTTTCAAGTAATTGAAGAACGGTAGATGGAGAATAAGAATTTAAAATTTCTCTGTACCTCATATATAGGCACAGTGTAATAATTGTGCTTCTTCAAAACTTTATGCCGAAAGAAACAAAAAGAAACCTAACAGAAATTTTCGTCCTATGTCTTTTCGTTATTTTCTATACAAAATAAGTTGCGCGTACAGGTACCAAAATTTTGGTACAAATAGTCGCATTTTTGCAGTATAAATAGATCTGTAGAAGGGACTATTTGTACCGAAATTTTGGTACAAATAGTCGGAATCTGTTGGTATAAATAGAGCTAGAAAAGAGACTGTTTGTACCAAAATTTCGGTATAATAGCTGAATTTCTTTTCGGCACGCATACACACTTCTTATAAAATATGACTACCACATAATTTTTATATTATGCCTAGTATTATCGACAATTGTTTTTGGAGCGCACTTGAGGCCTGGCGTTGTTCTCCTTGATTTCAGAAAAGAAACCATGTTCGTTCCCGAATTTTCAGCATCAGATCACAAAAACAATACAGCCAAGGAGAATGAAAATAAAGGTTTCAGGAGTATAAAAGACCCCTCATAAGAAAGCTGGAACGGTTATACCTGGAAAATTTTGTTAAGGTAGTTATCCTAGTCATCGGTGCTCTTAGAGGTGATATACATTCAATGGTCCATCGCCTTGAAAGCATGCCTGCGTGTTAAAAAAATGCTAAGACACTTGTGAGAAAAATGCAGAAGGTGGTCAATCTTGGGTTTCTCCATTTTCCATAGGTGTATGAGACTCTTGCCGGATCATCGTATTGATTTAATCGCAGACTGTAACCTATCTCACAATCGTGAGACGTGGTTACAGCTGAAAGTTCACATCGATTTTGCCGAGATTTTTAAATATCATATTACTCATAAATAAAAATGCAGGAGTATAATAAAATGATGTATACAAATTTTATTTAAGAGAAGTATAAGAGAGCGGTAAGTTACTAATTCTGACAATTTTTATTGTCAGGCAAGCCAGGTCCTGCAGGGGAAAATATGCACCTGATTGCCAGGTAGATTGCAGACGGAAAAAAGGCGATCTGACTCGGTTACGTAGTGACGCTAGTTTAATGTTTTACTGAAATAGACATAAATGAATTTCCGAAAGCAATTTTTTTTTCTACTAGATAAGACTCCTACTCTGAAAAGACGTTAAGAATTTCTGTTATTTGAAGAGTTTACTCAGATTGTTAGTGTTGATTTATATTTAAATGGGTAAAATATAGCTCCACTGATCAATGATTACCATCTCTGATGATGATACAGATTCCTTGTAAAATTGACCTGTGGTAATACACTTTTAGAAAAATCGGTATGAGGTTTAATATACATGTGTGTGTAGCAAATATGCACTACCGCTACTGAAATTTAACATACACTGGTGTAGTGAATTTAATACACATGTGTATTAAATTTAATATACAGGTCAATATAGCAATATGCGCGAAAACTCAACCTGATTTCATTTCTTTAAATCTTGTCAAATATTCTCAATGAATTAATAATCTAGAATTCGTACACTCAGTTGTTATTTATAATGAAAGTGCAATGTACGGGTAAAATTTTTCCTAAATTTGCTCTAAATGGTCAAAATTTAAGGGGAATATAATTAATTGTAGGTTACGTCTATTATTTATTTGCTTAATTGAACTTTTCGACTTATAATCCAATTTTATGTTTGGTTAACAGGAAGAATGTATCATGTTTTATTATTTAGAATCAAAAATTGCAGCTAAACTTATTTTAAATTTGTGAAAAATGAAATCATATGATTTTTCTTGTATGTGATTAACATGAATGTATATGAAATTTAATATAAGCGCTCTTAATGGCGTTTTCATATACTTCATATATTAATTTTAACACATATGGGTATATTGAATTTAATATTATTTTTAACAGCTTACGTTACACCTTGCAAAAGACAGCGAGCGATGGAAATCATTTTTCAGAAAAAATTGAATTAAAAAATTTTTTTAATGCATAGCTCCAACTAGTCTGAAAAGACGTTAGCAATTTTTGTTACTAAAAGACTTAACTTAGATTGATAGTGTTGATTGCTATTTTTACGATGGGTGAGAAGATATCTACACTGATCGATGGGTACCATCTCTGATAAAAATACAGATTCCTTGTACAATTACCTTTATTAACTTTAAAACAGATATCCAAGCTCGAAGTAGTAATTGTAAAAACATTGTCGCACATATTAAATTTTCATATTTCAGTTCTACAAAATCTATAATATTCATTTTTCTCCAAAAATGATTTGCCAAATAAAGAGTTCCCAATCAATTTTGCACCAAAATTTTTCCAATTCAAAAAATCATTTCTAAAAAATTATTTTCATAACTCTTAAAGTTCACATAATTTCCAACCTTGTTATACTTTTGCTAACCAATGTTCAATTTCCGTTACTAATTAAAATAAAACAATATGTAAAAACTTCACGCTGTTGATTTGAAAATTTAATATAATAGGAAATAAAATTTGAATTTTCATCAGCTCTTATCAGTTAACGTAGACAACAGAGATTCGATCATATTTAAATTACATTTTTGGATATTTGCCAATTATTTCGATAAACTTAGATTAATTCGGCTAAAGCCCCGCAACTTATTTTGTATGGAAAATACCGAAAATAAACGTAACGAAACTTCTGTCATGTTCCTCTCTGCTTCTTTCGAACTTAATACGGGCACTCATACAGAGTTATGGACGTTAATTGTGAAATTATTGTTTCTAATGGTTCTAAGTACTTATATGTCTGAAAATTGTGCAAGATTTTGCTTGACCTAAAAACTAAATTATTATTTTTGTATACATTAACTAGCTGAGTCAGCCAGACTGACGTGGTTCACTGCTTAAAACCCTTAAACGGCCAAAACGCCACTACCGGTACACTGCTTTTCAACGGCCAATAACTAAGACTATTTGACACTAGAAAAAATTGAGACACATATATTTTTATTGCTTAAGATCTCCTCTTTCCGACGGTGCCAATGAAATTCCTCAAAAAATTTATTTATTATCCCAAAATGCAGTTTAAACAAAAAAAACGTGATTTTTCGTGCCTATTTTTTTTGTGAACCATTTTCCAAAGCTTTTCGAGTCTGTAATTAACCTGGAATCTCACTAACCGGTGGAATAAATGTCTAAACTTTGAGAATCCATGGTTCAAAGATCAATTTTTCGTTTTAGTATTTTCAAAATGGCGTCTTAATGGCAAAATTTTTGAGAAAACATTCATGAATTTTTTTACAATGAACGATGCGCTTTTCGGAAAAATCATCAAGAATAAAAAGTTTTTATAATCAGCCAAGGAATATGCCTGAATTTCTTTGAAGCGTTTTGAGCAAAATTTTGGATTTTGCATATGAACAATTTTTGCAAAATTCAAAATTTTGCTCATAATGCTCCGGAAAAATTCAGGCGTATTCCTCGACTGATTACAAGAATTTATTATTCTTGACAAATTTTCCGAAAAGCGCATAGTGTTTCAATAAAGTTCATAGTTCATAGTTCATAGTTACGGAGCCGTTGGAAATTTTTTATTGAAAAACTATGCGCTTTTCGGAAAATTTGTCAAGAATAAGAAGTTCTTGTAATCAGTCGAGGAATACGCCTGAATTTTTTCTGAGCGTTTTGAGCAAAATTTGGAATTTTGCAAAAATTGTTCGTATGCAAAATCCAAAATTTTGCTCAAAACGCTTCGAAGAAATTCAGGCGTATTTCTTGGCTGATTACAAGAACTTTTTATTCCTGATGATTTTTCCGAAAAGCGCATCGTTTATTGTAAAAAAATTCATGAATGTATTCTCAAAAATTTTGCAATTAAGACACCATTTTGAAAATACTAAAACGAAAAATCGATCTATGAACCATGGATTCTCAAAGTTTAGACATTTATTCCAGCGGTTAGTGGGATTCCAGGTTAATTACAGACTCGAAAAGCTTTGGAAAATAGTTCACAAAAAAAATAGGCACGAAAAATCATGTTTTTTTTGTTTAAACTGCATTTTGGGATAATAAATAAATTTTTTGAGGAATTTAATTGGCACCGTCGGAAAGAGGAGATCTTAAGCAAGAAAAATATATGTGTCTCAATTTTTTCTAGTGTCGAATAGTCTTAGTTATTGGCCGTTGAAAAGCAGTGTCCCGGTAGTGGCGTTTTGGCCGTTTAAGGGTTAAGCCAACGAAAAGATTCAAATTGAGGTTCATATATATATAATTAAAAATTTGTCTTAAGGACAACCGCAGGATTTCGCCGGGAGCGGGTGCTAATCTGAAAATTGCACCGCTTCCAGCGAAATCGCGGTAAGATTTCAGCCGTAACCACGTCTCACAACCGTGAGATAGGTGGTTACAGTCTTTAAAGGAATCAATACGCCGATCCAGCAAAAGCCTCGTGCACCTTAAGAACACGGAGCGACCCAAGGACAACCGCCTTCTGCATTTTTCCCGCAAGTGTTCCAGCATATTGTTGACACGCAGGGATGCTTTTTAGGCCATTAGCAAGTGAAAGCTTGGCACCTCCAAGAGCGCCGATGATAAGGACGATCAGTTTAACAGAATATTCCGGGTACAATCGTTGCAACTCCCTTATAAGGTCTCGATACCTCCCTTTCTTTTCATTCTCCTTTGGCTATGATGTTTTTGTCAGCTGGTGCCGAAAATTCGATAGCGAACATGGTTCGCTTCTCGATGTCAAGAAGAACCATGTCAGGCCTCGAGAGAGCAACAGAAACAATTGTCGAGAATATAAAGTTCCAGTATATGCGGCACTTCCCATTCTCGACATTTGACTCAATTTCCCTAGGAGCATTCAGAGGAGCCTTTGAATGTAGGTCGTTCCCGCGTGTGTTGGACAACTAGATAGTATGTGAGCTAAATGCTCGGGGTGTGCATGGCACGCCCTGCAGCTATCATCGAGAATGTCTTGGCTCAAAATGTGGCTACGGTATGTTAAGGTGGAAATGTCACCGTCTTGACATGCAAAAATGAAACCCTCTGTATCAGACTTCAATCCGGGCGATTTGAGGTTAGCAAACGTTAGCTCACAAGACATTGACTGATCCTTCACATTTCTGTGGAAGATACCGTGCATCCTCTTATCTAGGAGTTGTTCACGAAAGTTTTTCTCTTG
>NC_046658.1:47675171-47686234 GCF_010883055.1 Belonocnema kinseyi | reverse complement strand
AAAAAAGTTAATCAATCACCGCATGGTACTACTGTGAACAAACCTTCACATCAAAATAAAACCAGCTCATAGCAGAACCGCGGCCACTTCTCACGATCTTGAGATGCGTGTTTACAGGGAACGACGAAATCCTAAAGACAGGCCGGCGAATCCCTCGTGTTTTTTGCGGATATGAATCCATCATAGGATTACAGCTTTCTGATTTTATATCGCAAGTGCAATGTTGCAATGACCTTAAAGTAAGGACTCTCTTAGCTGAAAGTAAGACACATATTGACACTGAAATTATGGATCTCCTTATCTTCCGGAACCGCGCGTTCTAAACTGAAATCACATGAATTATAAAGATAATCCTAATAAAATCCTTCTGGATTTTCTATAAATTTGCAAGTAGAACATTTTGGCTGCACCGGAAATATACAATAATACCACTACTATACAATCATAATTCTCGATGACAATCTTGATAAAGAACAATGTGCGTTCTTTAAAAATCTAGTTTTACACTAAACAAATGAGCAGAAAAATCAGCTTTGACGTCGTAAAACACTCAATAGATAGTTCATGAGTAATTTTTTTTTAACGGAATTTAATATTAGATATACATAAATCTCCGTGAATGGTGGCAAGAATGCGTAGTGCGCATGTGCCAGTACGATTAAGGCAGAGTCAACTTGAAATTCTGTAAAGCGTAATTCATAATTTTAAGTAACGAAGGCCTTACATGTAATTTCAAGTTGCCCCTAACTCAATTTGAGAACTATACACTCGACTTGATACTTAAATTTAGTTGCTTTCTTATTTCAAGTCCAATCTGAAATTAAGTCTGTTTTTCTGTTTGCACTGCTCTCCTCATCCAAGCCGCAAATTGGAAAGGATTTCGTACACATTCTTTAATCACACTTCAGTGACCGGTTAATTTACTGGCTACCCTCTCTCGCAAAAACCTGGAAATCCTGACGAGCATGACCGTGGCTCTGACCGTCAAAATACTGCTGACCCTCCCCCAAAAACCTAAAAATAGTGTCGAGCATGACCAATAATTCTCCTGCAGCCTGTCACTATACTAGAACCCTCTACAATAATCTGTAAAGGATGTCAAGCATGACCGATGACTTTTTCGTGACTTGTCACTATACTAGCGTTCTACTCCCGGCAAAAATCTGAATCAATGCTAGAAAATTTTAATCCGCTAAAATTTCCGAAGATGTATATACTTTGTATTTTAAAAATACTATTTTCTGATATTTTTTCTTATTTTTTGCATAATCATTCAAAATAATGAAAAAAAAATCAAAAGAAATTAAAAGAGGCGATCGAAAACACGTAAAGGCAATATTTTTAGCAGTTACATTAACCTGTGGACCACGGCTAATAATTCGGTAGTGATTATCGCGCACTTGCCTATGAAGGAAAGTTATCTTGTAAGTTCCTTTGTACAAAATTAATTTTTGAGATTAGCCAAATTTTCACAAAAATGACTAGTCATGCCGAATTTTCATATGATGAAAAACAATACTTTTAATCAAAGTAAATTTTATTTTTGTCAAATTTCTGAACAAGTGGTCATTTCACTGAATGCAGGCTTTTTTCTAGACTACTGGATAAATAATATCCGTTCTGGAACGGGTCCGCTATTCGTCAAGAATTCTTGACGATCAATCCCGCACAGTCACTTCGGTCGTATCTATAATCTTTTATAATATTGTATCGAAACGTTGCAAACAGTTAATAACTACACTGTGCATAAAATAAAACGATCCATTGTACAACGTTTAATGGGATTTTCTATCTCAATTTAATACATAGTAATATTGTGTGTATGTGAAGCGCGTAATGAAATTTTTGGAAAGGAATTAGCTAAAACTAGTCAGCTATAAGTACTTATAGATATCTCTTAAACTGATAGTTATTTACAAGCGCTAAATTGAAAATAATTAAAAATAAATTTAATCCTTACATAAGGTTGGTCCGTATTGAACAGCCAACATATATTTTCAAGCAACGTGCAGAAGGAAATTTAATTCGGGACTTTATATACCAGTGTCCTGAAAGGGTGCAATAGGTGGCTGCAAGAGATGGAGAATGTGGAGAATGGAGCATAGAGCATGGGATTGGGACAGTCAACGAGTGGAAGGCCAGGCGCGAAATCACAAGTTGGCAAGAGGCATGTAATGTCACTGGATTTGCAATTCCATTACCAGCATTGCAGACGCCATATACGTACGTGGAAGGATCGAAGGGTAAAAGGGGTGGACCTTGGTTTTCAACTCGGTTCTCATTCCTCTACAAGCCTTTGCGGTTAATCTTTCATGAATTGAAACACACCATTTTACTTCACGAAACTCATTACTTCACGTCTTTATTACTCGATCGAAATTAATTATAAGGGTTCAATTATAATTATTATTGGTTTATCTTACGTTCCTTTTAGGCAACATTCAAATGAACGACTAACACATTCTTGACCAAATATTACATTTCATTAAGATATTTATGAACTATACAGAAAAATAAACTACAGAAAAACAAACGTCATTGAAACCTACATGTTTTCTGCAACCTTCGGTCCTAGAAAATTATCGTGTCAAGAGTTTTGCATCCCTAAAAGGAAGTACTAAAAATCAAAAAATTTGAGAAAATAAGTATGTAAACTTTGGAAGAAATAAAATTTTCTGCAGAGTTGGAACTTTTTCGCTATAATCAAAGTCACGAACCATGGGAAAGCAGCCTTTTCGATTACCATAAATTACAGTTACCTTTTAATTAAAACGGTATCCACGAAGAAAGATTCCGGCAACTTTTAATGCAATTTTTTTTACCTTCATGAGGAGTAAAGTATAAGCTTGCATAAAATTGAAAGAATGTCCCATGTTGTGGCAAAAATATAATCATAATCTTCTAAGATCTCAATTTAAACATACTAGGATCTTTCAAACCTTAATTATTTACATATTGAATAAGCGTTTGAAATCGGTTTATTATAAAGAACAAAACACATTGCAATTTTTCATGATCTCTACCAATCTTCATGGAATATTCAAAATTGGACTTGTGATTATTTCTTGAGTACTGTATCAAAATTAAAAAAGGAACTCTTAGCTATCAATGCAATAAACGTCATGAATGTTTGGAAAATAGAAATTTATAACAGAAAGATTTTTCAAAATACGTTTGGATTTAATGAAATATATCTTAAGTGATTTAAACAATGTTAGTGACTTCAAAATACCCTTCTCTCTAATATAAATCTCAAAGTATCAACCTCTCGCAGATCTTTCAACCTTCTGACAAACAGCTTCTTTAAATTATTCCGAAAAATAAGTGAGAGAAAATACCTTATTTCCAATAACTTAGACAAAATAGATATGCTTAATTTAAAAAAAAATGAAAAACCTATTTTAAATTAATTTATAAAAACTGTTTTTGTATCAAGGGAAGACCTTCAGTGGAGTAAATTTCACAGGGTAAGGGAGCGAAATTTATTATTTTTGTTCGTTAAAGCTTTTGGTTTAAATTTTTCCCATGCAACCAGGTTTTGGTCATTTTTAAATTTACGGGACGAGATAATAATCGCAATGAGTGACATATATCCAGGTAGCTTTCACATTACTGATTGTTGATGATTCAAGTAAACCTTGTTTCATTTATGCACATGTGGCATCGTCAGATCTGATTATCTACTTCGATTAGAATAACATTTCATTGATGGACTCCAATTATGAAGGGTGGAATAATTTTCATGAATATTTTAACAAGTTATTTATCGCATCAGTATATTCCAGAAATAACTGTCTCTACAGTCCGAAGCAACTCCTAATTACTGAACATGTAGTAAGCACTGTAAATATGAATAAGCAAGTAAGTTAATTGACTGAATCAAAAGAAGGAAGGAATTACTTAAAAGTTATTAATTTGAAGTAATAGCACAAATAAGGACAACAAATGAAATAAGTTAAAGGAGTAGACTAATATCTAATTCGATTTTAAGCTATATTTACTCTCAAATGAATAATAATACAAAACAGATTCAAAACATTTCTAGTTAATAATTAATAAGTTTAAATTAAAAAAAAAACTTTAAGCAATTTCTAATACAAACCGTTTCAAATCAATCAATGTTAGATTAGATATAATTTAGCGTGTGCATTCCATAACGTCCTCAGAGCTGAAAATCGCCCTCCCAGTACCCCGTGCGTTGCCGAAACTTGGAATAATTTCTGAAAACAAACTAACTTGGGAAATTCGCTGCGAAAAAAATATAACAATGTGCGTCTCAGTTAGTCATAAACCCCTGACAGTTGATGCAACTATAAATATTTAACTAATAAAAAAATTTTCAGCTCAATAATCCGCACCCCTTTTATTCAGTAATTTTTTAATTAAATCGATAGTTTTTTTTACTAAAAATTAAAAACGTGAAATTTTCTTTGTACCGAAATCAATGAATTTTGAAAACTAAACTCGCGAAAACTCGGATTCTCCTCGAGGAAATGATCTCATTTTTTTTACAAATAGGAAAACCTTTTCCGATGCTAATTATGTTTTGAAAATAGATTTTTTTCTGAAATTTGCAACATAAAAATGATTGAAAATCATTACCATTATCAATTGTTTCATCAAACATTAACGGAAAAAAGTATGCAGAGAAGTATTGCGGACGGTAAAATTTTAGTGGCACAGTTGTTCCTTGACAAAATTGGCCATTTCAGTTTTGTGAAGTTTTATCTCAAGACTAAGTACAGATTGAGATTAACGATCAGCTGGAATTATTAAAATTCAACTCTTCTCCTCACAATACGCTGTAATACATCAATTAAATATTACTTTCCACACATCATCCCATATGTCTGTTTTATGCGTTCCTTAACTAACCCCTCAAGTGAAAAAACGGGCTTTGCTAGTATTTGGCACTAATCAGGATTTTTTTACTTTTAAAAATGCAAATTGTTGTTAATACATGAAATTCTAATTTAAACTCATAAACAGATGCTTAATTTAATGATTAAAACAATTTATTATTTACAATTATTCTGTTATATCATCAGCGAATGTTACTTTACCGACAGTAGATAGCCGTCCAAAACCATGAAGGCGGAAAATCCACAATACCGATCAAGTTATGAATCTTTAATAACAGAAAATGCTTAACGTCTTAATCAAACTAAATGGAAAATAATTTTTTTCAATTTAAAATAAAAATTTTTTCTTGAAAAAGGGATCTTTCACTTTCACTCCACTTAATATTGAATCTGAGAACTTCTGATTTCTGGTCAGGTACATTTTCATTAAGCTATTAGAGATCAGCATAAGAACCTTATCTACTGTCGGTAAAGTACCATTCGCTGCTGTTATAACAGATTCATTTTAAATAATTACTTGCACCATTAACACTTACCTAAAAATTAGCGTTATTTTCTTGAATTACGGTTCTTATTCTGATCTTTCTAATAGTCTGATTAAGACGTTTAGCATTTTCTGTTATTGAAGATCCAAAATCTGCTAACTCAGAAAGTTTCTAATCTATTAAGTATAGTAAATTTTATCTTAGACCTAAAGTTATAAAATTTGTTACAAACAAGTAGTTTCAACCAATTATATAGCTTTTTCTATAAATTTTGATATATTTCATTTGAACGCTCTCTGAATAATGCCGTTTTTTTAATTTCACCACTTATTAATTAATCAAACAAATACTAAAATTTAAAATGCAAGTAAACAGTGATTAAAAATTATCATTTGGGTACTTTTTATATAAATATATACGTAAATAATTTTTACTACCGCTAGGTGGCGTATGGAAAATGCAACCCGACCGTATTAAAAATAGAAGTCCGTAAGTTACATATGTGACTGTCCACGAAGAAAGGGACCTAACGCGGAAAAAATCGAGTTTTATTTTCATATGCCAATCGATAGTTTCGAAGTTACTCTTTCATTTCCAATAATCAGAATTTTTAGAAGTTAATTACTTTTTTTGTTTGAAGCTACAAACAAAACAGACTAGACATAAATGAATTAAATAAAGCTTTGAAAAGATTCGACAAACTCTCCGAAACACTCAAAATTCACATCATTCTGACACATGTTAGAGAAAGTTTACGCTTTATAGAAAATAACAATGGTTTAGGGTATTGGTCAGAGCAAAGCGGAGAATCTACAGATCGTGATTTTTTGAAATTCTGGGCACGTTACAAGGTAACAAGTATACACCACAAATTATATTTAACACGGCTATTAAAAGAAGCAATAGAATTTTCTTCGCTTTACCTATAATTTTGAATATTATTTACTGATAGATATTTTTAAATATTATTAAAAGTTCTGTTATTATATTTATGTATACCATTAAATGTATATATACTTAGAAAAAATATATAAAAAATAAATAAAAAAATAAAAACTATTATAAATTTTTTTTTTTAAATTAAAAAGAAAAAAAACTAAAATGGGGCCATATAGCTACTGCTCCCCTGTCGTTGGCCCTGGGTTCGGCTAAAAGTGATGAATAATTTTTTTCAAATACGGAATAAATAATATAAACTTGTATTCAAAATAATTTGGAAAAAAGTAAACTTGGAAAAGGATTGTATTCCCTAAACTAGAATACACAAGTTTTGTACGTTTTGTTGTTATGTGAATATATAAAAATGCACATAACTCGCGAAAACGAGCAGCTACGATTTTAGATTCAACTGATTTCTAATGTCCAAACGATCGATATTGTGGATTTTCTGCATTCATGGTTTTGAAGGGTTATCTAATGTCGATGAAGTACCATTCGCTGATGATATAACAGATTCATGTTAAATAATTATTTGTTCTATTAACACGTTGATCAAAATTAGCGTTATTTCTTGAATTAAGCTTCTTATTCTGATCTCATTAATAGCTTAGTGGAAAAGCACTAGACCGGAAATTAGAATTTCTGTTGTTCGATTCCCAGTGGACCGAAAGAGAATAATATTTGTTCAAGAAAAAATTTTTAACTAATAAAAATTTTTTCTAAACTTAAAAAAAGTGTTTATTTAACTGAATAAGGCAGAGGAATAATGAATACATTGAAACTTTTCTATAGCGCCGATTTTGGGGCTGACGGTTGGTTAGAACTAAATCACTGTAGCCCGCTCCCCTTTTGTTTGTTCAAGCCTAAGTGTTCGCCTGAGTGACAACCGCATACCCCACGCATGTTGTGCAGCTCTTGTGTCACCTACCTACGGCGCGACGTCAATCCTCTGAAGGGCTATAAAAGGAAGGGCTATTTAAGGGTTTCACTGTAATTAAAGATCCATATTTGTCTAATTTGCATAAATTATTACCATACAAGTTAACCTTCCGGTGGGCACGTGTTAGCACTCAGTGCTGCCACTTCAATATTTAAGTGATAAATAGGATTATGGGTTTTTTCATCGGGTGGGGAAGTTCAGTACCTGCCGTTAGCAATACTGGTAACACATTTTAATATTATAATATAATATTATATGTTTAATTACACTAAGGGAGCTGTCGATACACTGACTGAGAGAACTCATTTAGTCATTCGTACTATATCCGTTTAATAGACGATCGTTTGGTATATTATACTATGCATTTAGTGTCAAATACTAATAGCCGTTTGCTTCCGTTTAGTAAATGTCACTACATAGATCAGTACAACCTCTCACTATCTGTTTAGTCGGAGCTACTAAACAGATAGTGAGAGGTTGTACCAGCCAAACCTCTGGTTTGGCTGGAATTTTTTGTTTTTCGTTAACAAACTATTAGAATGTTTAATTAAACGATAAATGAAGCGGTCTGACGATGCAAAAGTTTAAAATTATTGTTACTTTTGTTACTTAGATGTCTCAAATATGGGTTTGTCATGAACGCATCCCTGAGACTAGACACAGAAATAATTTTGGTCAAATCCCTGCCTTTAACCTTTTACCTCGCTAATCGCTTCATTTATCGTTCAATTAAAGATCCTAATAGTTTGATACCGAAAAAGAGTTGTTCAGCCAAAACCAAAGGTAACGCCCCTCTTCTGAAATGTAATATAATCAATGTAATAATCAATCAATGTAATAATCAATGCTCAAATAATGGGACTGAATTCAGAACACTGAGACATGCTGTGTAATATAGTATAAATGTTAAATATTAGATTAATGAACAATTAATGTACATTTTGATTTACGTGGATATGAATTAAAGTATCTTATAATAAAACAATATTCGAAACTTCCATCATGTTTTTTTTCTAGAACCCTGTGCTTATTATTTGCCACTTCTTTTACTAGTTAAATTCATTTCTCGACTTGTAGAAGCTACTAAACAGTACGCTGGATTAACAAGACCTACGAAACAGAATTAGTATAAATGACAAAGCGTGCAATGGAACCTACTAACCAGGATTAGTGCGTACTACGAATCGTTCAGTAGAGGCTACTAAACAGGGATAGTATAAACGACAAAGCGTACAGTGAGATCTACTAAACAGGACTAGTGCGTACTACGAGTCGTTCAGTAGAGGCTACTTAACGCTGTCTAGTAGGGCTGACTAAACGGATGTTTAGTCGATTCCACTAAATATCTAGTCCGGCTATATTTTACTAAACCGTACAGTAGCTATGACTAATGACTTAGTAGTGTACACTGAACACTTCTCTCAGTGCTGGATAAAATGTGCTCTACTTACTCAACTCCACGGTAAACAAGGAGATGGCCTTTAAGGATTTTTTTTAGTTTTCTTGGTTGAAATATGTTCAAGACGCAAACATATAATTCAATTTAATAATGAGGGTTGTTCCTAATGATTTTACCTGCTTCACCTTGAAAAAAGGACTAATTCAAGAGCGGGAAAGCCGAGTTTCTGGAGGCAGCAGTCAGTGCTGCTACGCCCCCGCTCGTGTGGGTTTCAAAGGCGCGCCCAAAGGAAGGTTATTAAGTGGACAAAATGTTGAACATTTCGCAGCAGCACCATAACTACCTATCATCAATATAAGAGAAGAAAGTTATGAACTATAATAGTTTGTTTAAGCAATTAGGTTTGTTAGATTTTTTAAATTATTACCTCACTCCCAGTACAAAGTAGAATTGAAAATTTCAGAAAAGACCGAAATTTTCTAGCACTATTCTTTTACCTATTGATTTTAACTCCGCAAGTCTATTTTTAGTTTAGTATTATTAAATACTATTTAGTCTCAGAGTAAACAAATAGACACATAACCTTTGTTCAAATATTTAAAATAGACTTTTGTATTTTGTCTTGATAGCTTTATTAATTAACCAGTTCCATACCATATCCCACGTGAAAAGATTCCACGGAAAGTGTTCCACGGAAATTCTACAAAAATTCACAGCCTGTAATGGACTCTGGAAGTTCCTATAAAATTTTTCTATCAGTAACGCTACCCCAGGTCGACTTCGATAGGTCACGACCGTCGTCCCAACAAATTTAGTTAGCACCAGGTGCAAAAAATATTTCCTCCTCGAGGAAGTTGATTTGTAAGTGAACATTGGTGGCAACCAACCAATTTTTCATGACTGATCATTATACAATAAGCTCCAAGTGCACCAAGTTTAAAAAATACATCTCCCTCGAGGAAGGTGAGTTCTAATTGAACCTTGGATGCAACCAACCAAATTTGTTCATGATCCGTCACCACACAATAACTTCCAAGTGCACCAGGTGTAAAAAGTACATATTCCTGGAGGAAGTTGAGTCTAAATGAACCTTGGAGGCAACCAAACAAATTTTATCATGATCTCTCATTATACAATAACATCCAAGTGCACCAGGTGTAAACAATGCATCTTGCTCGAGGAAGTTGAGTTCTTAATGAACATTTGAGGCAATCTACCAAATTTTTTCAATGAACGTCACTTTACAATAAGCTCCAAGTGCATTAGGTGTAAAAAATACATCTCCCTCGAGGAAATTGAGTTCTAAATTGAACTTGGAGGAAAACAACCAATTGTCATTGTACAATGACGACTCATGTCAAAAAATTGGTTGATTGCCTCCAAGGTTAATTTAGAATTCAAATTCGTCGAAGAAGATATATTTTTTAGGCCTGGTGCACTTGGAGGATAATGTCTAATGATGAGTCATGATACAAATTTGTTTTTTTTGCTTCCAAAGTTTATTTAGAACCCAAATTCCCCAATGGAGATGTATTTTTTATACCTGGTGCACTTGAAGGTTATTGTACAACGACCAGTCATGTAAGAAAATGGTTTTTTGGCCTCCAAGGTTCATTTAGAACTCAACTTCCTCGAGAGAGATGTATTTTTTACACCTTATGCACTTAAATGTTATTTTCGAATGAGGTGTTATGAAAAATTGGTTGGTTGCATCCAACGTTCATTAAAAACTCAACTTCCTTGAGGAAGAAATATTTTATGCACCTAATGCAAAGTAAATTTATTGGGACGATGGTCGTGACCTACCAAAGTTGACCTGGGGTAGCATTACTGATAGCAAAATTTTCGATAGTAACTTCCAGAGACCATTACAGGCTGCGAATTACAGACGGAAAATTAGTAGTATTTCTACGGAAATTCAACGGAATTGCGGTAGAATTCCTAGCTAGAACTTCCGTAGAAATTCCGTGGAGCACTTTCCGGGGAATCTTTTGACGTGGAATAAATCAAATAATAATGCATTGCCGTAGTGACAAATTAATTTAAAAATTTGTAATTAAATCTCTTATTTTAGCAATCTCGTTATTAAAATACACTTTGTATATTTTACATAGCCTCTGTAATGCGTACATAGTATTTATACCTACAAATGATTAACCGTCAAGATTGTTTCAAAGTAATCACATATAAGCGATTAATTACAACCAAGAGGTAAATTATTATTTTAAAAATAAGGGAGCTCGTAAGGGAGCGTCCATATATTACGTAACGCTTGCTAAAAAATTCTGAATTTAATTCAAACAAAAAGTAGGTGAATCATTATTCATAATTTTGTTATTGCAATAATCCAACAAATAAAAAACGAACTAATTTGCCTGAAATTATTTCATTTTTCAAATATCTGGATGTTACGTAACGGCAATGAGGGGGGGGGGGGG
>NC_046658.1:47674687-47675161 GCF_010883055.1 Belonocnema kinseyi | reverse complement strand
GCTAATTCGTACGTTTCCGTTACAAAGGGGGTGATGGATCTGAAAACCTCGATTTTTTAATTCACGTAATATATAAACGCTCCCTAAGTTTGAGCGTGCCTCTGGAACTCGCCCTTCTGATCTCGCGTTTCACAATTGATAACACAGGCCCACAAAAAAAACAAAAGTGTCTGTGCAATTGACCAGACCTATATATTCTTATGTATTTTTCGACGCTGAATCCGAATTTGCAATAAAAAAGTAGGGTCCAGCTACTTTTTTATGGGGTTTTGCTCGAAAAACATCATTTTTTACGGTTTTTTATGGTTTTTTTTTAATAAAAAAAATAAAGAAAAATTTTATTTTTTTGACTTCAGAATCGAATTCTACGGGAAAATACATCGAAAACCATGTTTTTATTTTTTTTTTACAAAAATTTCAACCCACCATACGGCGATGAAAAGGCAGAAAATCGCGAAAAGTGAAAATTTGCTT
>NC_046658.1:47667495-47674587 GCF_010883055.1 Belonocnema kinseyi | reverse complement strand
ACTTGATTTTAATGTCATTTTAATCAAATTTGAAGCAAATTTTCACTTTTCGCGATTTTCTGCCTTTCATCGCCGTATGGTGGGTTGAAATTTTTGTAAAAAAAAATCAAAACATGGTTTTCGATGTATTTTTTCCTGTAGAATTCGATTCTGAAGTCAATAAAATAAACAATTTCTTTATTTTCTTTTTATTTCAAAAAAACCATGAAAATACCGTAAAAATGAGGTTTTTCGATCAAAACCCCATAAAAAAGTAGCTGGACCCTACTTTTTTATTGCAAATTCGGATTCAGCGTCGAAAAATACATAAGAATATATAGGTCTGGTCAATTGCAGAGACACTTTTGTTTTTTTTGTGGGCCTATGTAATAGTATATACATAATAGCTATAAATAATACTCGCAAAATTATGGGTGAAAGTGAAAATATTTAGAAATATATAATTTTATTAATAAGTTTACAATTATGTTAATCGTTAAATTCAACCAAATAGGTAGTAAGAAAAACTAAGCTTAAGGCCAATCTCAAAAAAATGGTTTCTCTAACTAAATATCATTAGGCAATGTTATACGTAAAACAACATAATTGATGTGATTTATCGCAATTCTTCTGCAGGCTAATGTTATATTCATAGATGTGATTTGCTTCCAGTAGGACCCTGCAGTGGTTATGTGAGTATAGTTTTTTTATGGTGTATATACTCTTAATAGGTACAAACCTGACTGATAACCTTCACGTGGTGTACCTTGGGCAAACTTAAAAATAATTTGGCAAATGTTAGCAGTTAACGGGAGCAATATTCTTCGTATATCTCAACTATGACTATTTCGTAGGTTCAGTCTATAATTTTGTCTAATCTTTTATTTTATACTACGAATCAAGAGATCTCGAAAAAAAGATGTATTTTTTATATTTATTCCGCAAGGGGGCTTCCATAAATCACGTGGCCCAATTTTTACCACTATTTGACTCCCCCTCCCCCCATGTGGTTCACCGTGGCATTATCGTCGACCCTCCCACCCATCCCCTAAGGGTGCTACGTGGTTTTTTCTATTTCTTGTAAAACGAAAATAAAACAAAAAATTATGAGTGGTGTAGCAACCACGCAAGTGGTTGCGGCCATAATTTTCTTGTCTCGATTTCTTAACTAATATTAACAAACAAAAAGACTTGGAACAGGGGCACTCGGTTTGATTCGCAGGGATCGAATTTAAGACACCGAACGCTATTTGAAAAAAGGAGTAAGCTATGCGCTGTATTATCATTATTTTTTACACCTGAATATAAAACCACGTGGCTCGGACGCGTAACTCCCCCTCCCACCATGTGGTCCACCGTGGCCTTTCGTAGACCCCCCTCCTCCTAAAGCATCCACATGGTTTATGGAAGGCCCCAATCGGTTGTTAAAATTGCAGTAGAAATATTGTATATTTTCAGGCGGTCTGCATAATGCATATTGCGTTTATCGTACATTAGATGTCTGTAGTATGTACGTGTATGGAGTATGTTATAGCAAATGAAAAAGGACAAAAATACAAGATTCAAAGTAAAATATATGCAATAGCATATCTATAATTACAACTGATGCTAATTTAAGAAATACATGAGTTTAAATTAAGAAGACGCCTCGTTTTAATGGAATACCATGCTTTTTAGGGGCCAACAACACAATTTCCTTTTTTTCACTGTGAAGCACCATTGGGATCATGCTGGGGAAAATATATGTTGTTACTAAGGTCGAGGGGTGCTTTTTAAGAAATTAATTATGGCGGTGCAAAAAAGTTTGCATTAAAAATTTTATTTTTCAATATCTTAAAATTTTTTTTCTATTTCTAATTGCCAGAATTGACTCTTGAATTTTTTTTTAGAACTGCTGTGATACCTTGTACAATATATATTTAAACCATTAACATTTATCTAGCCATTTTCGAGAAAATTGACATTTGTGATTTTTAGAAAAAGTTGTATAACTTGTGTAAAAATTTTTTTTTAAGTTGGCACATAGGGTAAATTAGTCTTATAATGGGACCAACTCACCATATAAATATGAACCAAATATCTTTCAAGACAGACCACCCATGCCTACCCGGCTATGGCCTTTGTAAATCTTCTTACTGAGCACAACTTTCGTCTGTTCATCGCTTCTCGTATGTTCCATAGTTTGATCGCAAAATTGAAATTTTCATTTTCTATTATTTTTTATAATGCGATGAAGATTTGAATGATCGACTTTTCAAAAAAATTCAAAAAGTTGCAGTGATAATCTTGTAGATCTGTAACTCAAATAATGTTTCTTTCATAGGAAAGTGTAATCAGGGTCAATACATTGGCTTACTGATTAATACGAATAGCCGTACATACGATTTTCGAATCTTAAAAAAATGGTCTTACAAATTTCAAAATTGCTCTAAGTTTTTGAACTTTTTTCGAATATGGCTGGCTAACGACTCGTCCTATTTTTAACGCCTTTGTAAAGTTTCCCAATCCAAAGCCGACAATTCTGTCGAAAGTTATCGTGTTCGCAGAAGAAAACGAAACGAACATTCTAAAATAAGCATGTATTTCCGAGAAAATCTTTGTCAACGGAACGACGCGTCCCTAAATAGTCAGATTTCTGTACATAAAGAATTGCATAACTTTTTTTGTTTGAATTAAAAAAAAAATCAAGGAACTACCTTCGAGATATTGGTTGGCTCTATTAAATTGTAAAACGAGCTCTTTAAAAAAATAACCATATATACAAGAAATCCCTGGTGAAATATCGGCGCGTTTTAAAAATCCCAAATTTTGACACCTAAAAAGTTGCGCAACTCTTTTTATTTTTGAACGCAATCAATGGTGTGATGCGCCCCAAAACCTAGAATATGGAAACACAAAAAGTTGCATAATCTTTTTATTTTGAATTAAGAAAAAACAATAAAGTGCTTTTGAGCTGTTACAGTAAAACTACTGATGTAGGCCCCTGATTTAGTTTTTCGGAGAAGTGACGCCGCGCTGCAAGTTTGAGTAAACGGTGCTGCGAGGGCTGTGGGGCGGACGCTCAGGTGTGACCAAACGGGCTAGGCCAACTACGTGAAAAATAAATGGCGATATTCTGCGCCCTCTACCACTGTCAGGAGAACTGTAGCAGTCTGAATATGTTGGTGCACCTATATATGTTTCATAGATTAGCTCCTGCAACTCGGCATTTCCAGTGACCGCCACCCACTGTAGGCCTATTAATCGTCGCGCTAGAAACTATGTCCTATCGCCTCTTTATCTTTTTGGTTACGATCACAGCTACTCACTGCACAATCATTTCGATTCATTTCTAATAACTTTCACTTTTCACATGTACATCATGACAACTCAAAATGTCAACAAATTCAAAATTCTCGCTAACGCGCTTTTTGCAGCGGCGGTAGCGCGTCAACGCCATATATCACTGCCAGGACAATTAATTTTTAACCCCGCACTGTCCTTTGATATCCCGCACGCAGGTCCTACAAATTCGTCATTTCCTCTATAGGATTTGACCTTGCCTGTGACCAAAGAAAAGCGGAGTAGAACTCAATTGGGTTTGTTTCCCACCACCACCACCACTAAAACCGGCATAGTATCAGAGTTTCACAATACTTTTCTCTATTTAATGGTGAAAAGAGAATGAAAAGGATGAAATAATTTTCTACAGAAATATTATTTAATGTAATCCGATTTAATTGTATTTGAGTATATACGGGGTTTTCGTGTCGCTGAATTAAAATATAATATTGGATTTTAAACGTTAAAAATGGCAGGCCTAAAACGGCGGACATAAATTACACAGGCCCACAACAAAAAACTATCTGCACGAGACAAGCGATTAGGCAACTCTTATGGATTTTGAGCCGCTGAATCCAAACATGGCCTCAGAATTTGTCCTACACGTATCAGTTTTCCCCTAGATTCAAAGAGGAGGGAAAAGCCTAGGGATTTTCTAGTCACACAGGCCACACCCAAATTTGTCTGCACGAGACAAGTGACGAGGCTACTCTTATGGATTTTGAACTGCTGAATTCAAATATGGTTTCAGAATTTGTCCTACACTTCTCAGTTTTTCCCTAGATGCATAAAATAGGTAAAAACCTAGGGATAATTTGCACGTTATTTTGATAATACCAGAATGTGCGAAAAAAGACACATCGATATTATATCGTTAACTGCAATCACTTCTATACTTAATTTGTAAACATAAATTCTTTAGTGTGCCTTCTATTTTCCCTAGCTTGAGTAATTCTAGGGAAATCAGTCACATGCCCCGTGCAACTTTTTTTTGGTGGGCCTGTGTGACCAGAAATCCCCTAGCCTTTTCTTTACATTTTTCATCCAAATAGAAAATGTTACAAGCCCGAAAAATTTTTTGTTCAAATTTAGATTTAGCACTCAAATCTGCAAAGTATATGAAATTTTTTCCCCGTACAAATCTATGTAATATGAGAAAGATCTTCAATTACCGTAAAATTACCCAAGCTAGGGGAAACAGAAGGCACACTAGAGAATTTCTGTGTACAAATTAAGTCTCTATAAGTCGCGACACTAAAGAATATAACATCCATGTGTCCCTTTTCGCGTATACTAGTATTATCATAATAACGTCCAGAGCATCCCTAGGTTTTTTCCTATTTTTTACGCCTAGGGGAAAACGGAGACGTGTACGAGAAATTTTGAGGCTAGATTTAGATACAACGGCTCAACATCCATAAGGTTAGCCCAGTCAATACTTTCTTTCAGACAAATTTTCTTATGGCCTGTGTAAACAAATAATCCCTAGGCTTTCCCCTACTTTTTGCATATAGGGAGAAAATAGTAAAAGCTGGAGAAATTTAATGATCAAATTTTGTTTGAGAGCGCGAGACTGCAGAGAAAATAGCATTTTTCTTATTTTTTGCTTTATAAGTCAGTATAACATGCACAAGACCTTCAATTTCTTTACATATATCCTAGCTAGGGGAAGCGGTAAGCACACAAGGGAATTTTTGTGGATGAATTTAATCTTTACGAGACCCAAAACATAAGAATATGAAACCAGTACGTTTATTCTTCCGTATACTGGTATTATCAAAATAATATCCAGAATATCCCTAGGTTTTCCCCTATTTTCTCCATTTAGAGGCAAACTGAGACATGTAGGAGAAATGTTGAGGCCACATTTGGATTCAGCAGCTCAAAATCAATAAGAAGAACCCAGTTACTTCTCTCGTTCTAACAAATTTTTTGTATTGCCTGTGTTAGAAAATCTCTAGGCTTTTCTCTACTTTTTGCATCCAGGGGAAAACTGGGATGTATATGGCAAATTCTAAGGCCATATTCGGATTTTGCGGCCAAAAATCCATAAGGGTAGCCTAGTCACTTGTCTCGTGCAGACAACTTTTTTTTTGTGGGCCTGTGTTATTTATAATGTTTGGAGCTTGATAAAGTTTGTCACATTTACGCTTCTGGAGTCGCTGAGTTCAAATAAACTATTGGATTTTTAAAATTCAAAATAGCAGATTCAATATTGTGGGCCGAAATTATCAAAAATACTCGAAAATTTATCGGCTTATCAATGTTTATGTTTTTGAGGCTGCTAAACTAAAAATGTAATTTTCCACTACATTCAACTTAAATACAACAACAGATTTCGATACAGCGATCCCCGTAACCTGAATATCATCAATGTTATCGAGTTCCGAGCATTTTTAATCATTCATGTCCACCATATCTAATAATAAAATTCTAACATTAGGTTCCATTTCAAAGACCCAAAAATCGTATACCTATAGGAACGATTGGAACAAGCTCTAAACATTCTTGATAATTTTGGTCCATTATATTAGATCCGCAATTTTGAATTTTTTAAATCAAGCATCACATTACAATTCAGCGACCTTAAAAACCTAATTATCGGCAATTTGATCAATATCCAAAGATTTTTGGTAATTCATGTTCGCTAAATTAAACTCGCTATTTTGAAATTAAAAAATGTAGCTTCAGATTTGGATTCAGCGACCTCAAATACATTAGCCCTGCAGGATCACGTGATGCTGATGTTTTTTTCCTCTAAAACATTTTTGGGCATGATATATTCTTTTTCGCGGCAAAATTTTAACATGGGAGTTATTGTAAATATGGTAAACTTTTCAGTATTAAAAAGGGTATGGACTTTCGCATTCACAGCCCGTCCTCCTGTTGTATAAACGACTACTTTCAGACCTAAAAAGGCGCTGATAAAACGCTTAAAGCCTATTTGAACTACATAAAATATTAGAAAAATGAGTTGACTTTTAATAGATTAAAAATGATTCAGAAATACATTAAATTTAATTGAAAATGTAAATAAGAATTTAAATAATAAAAGGAGGTATTTCGGGTTTCAACCGTAGCACGATACATAGTTTTACACACGATTAGAACCCGAAGCACCTTCTTTTATTATAATTAATCATCGTTAAAGCATTAAATATATTTAAAAAAAATTTAAATCATCACGTCAATTTTACATTCCCTTCTTTGCTGTGCGTAGGTTCGCGCGATCTCTGATCTCGGTACTAACTATAAAATAAATTATTTTGTCGTTGAAGACAATTTTATAAGATGTCAAAGAGAGGCATACTAATAACTGTCGCATTGGCATGGCAAAAAAAGTCGCAAGACAAATAGTACGCGAAGAGCGGGAAATTTTTTAAAAACGAAAAGCTAGAAACAGTGCTATCTAAAATTCTTATATTCACGGAGACAGAATAGTGAACTATAGTTGGTAATTCATATCATATATGTGTTTGAAAAGAGGACAAGCCGCTTTCCAGTTACTCTGGTCTTTTTGAGTACTCTTGTATAAATTTCAACCGCGTATAATGAGACAAAAATAAAATATAAAAACTGAAGTGCTAGTAAAAAGATGAGAGTGCAAAACAATAAAACACAAAAGTAGGTAACACTACGCATTTACTGAAATAAATCCTAGTCTAGTAGAGAGAAAACGCTTGATTTATTAAGCTTGAAACCACGATATTATATTTTAGCTGTAGACGATTATTTTCAACCGTTGAGTAAAATATACAATTTGCAAAAAAATTGTTAAGATCAGATTAAATA
>NC_046658.1:47650771-47667395 GCF_010883055.1 Belonocnema kinseyi | reverse complement strand
TGATACCGAAAATATTTTTTGTTTTTGCTTATTTCTAACGGCTTAGGAGATCTTTCTAGAAAGTTACAATTTTTATTTTTTGAAGAAATTTTTTAAGGGTCATTGGTGTCATTGGTGTCAAGAGCATTGATGTATTTTAATCTCATTTATGAGCCTAAAAAGGTTTGTATTGAGGCAAGTTTACGCCGATCATATTTGCCAAGACAAGGCTCATCTTGAGACGAGTAAACGCCGTTTTACATGTCGTGGACATAAAAGTAACACGAAGGCCTATTTCTCGACTCAGTTCTGAAATGCAACCAGACTTCGATATCTTGGAGATGAACTCAAGACATAAACAATTCGAATTCAAGTCGAAGCATTTTTACTCGGGTTGTGGGTGTTTTTCTTTATTTTGAGATAAATATAGAGTTAAATTTATCTGACTAACGTTTTAGTAGGAATAGAATTTTAAAATAATTATATTCCTTAGTGCACTAATTGCCAAATGAAAGTTTTAAAGAAAATTCAAATATATCGTACTTCCTTGCAACCTTTAAAATTTAAAATATCGGTTTATTAAAAAGTTAATTACGAATCATATGTAAATAACTTTTACTATTGTTAGTTAGGCTCCACCCTAAAAACATTTAAACAGTGTAGAATGCCGCAGAGAATTATTGTACCCAATAAATATATTAAATTTTTTTTTTTTTTAGATTTTCAAGGTCAAAAAATGTTTGAGAGGTATTCATTGCTGAAGTGGAGTTGTAAAAAGAATTAAGAATTGAAATTCAATTATAGATTTAAGGCCAATCTTACAGAGTCCAATCCAGAACTGAAATCATTCATATACTCACAACATTAAAGAATAATCAACCATAAAGAATTGACAAGGACACAGAGCGGCGGTTGTTGACGGTTCGATATATTGTCACTTTGCATTTTTTAAACTTAGATTTATTTATATATTATAAATACATATATTCACTATATATTAAACATTCAATTAAAAACATTCATTTGCTAAAACAAAAAGAGTCAAGTTAGATGAGAAAACGTAGTTGCCGAGAATTGAACCCAGTTTTTGGAGTTAACATATCAGCTTCTCACCGTAATTTGGTATTCTGGAAGCTTATGTCAATCCATGAATGGTTACTGGACTGCTTCAAACTCTGTCAAGTTCCCAATTAAACACTATAAAATATAGTTCGATTAAGACTTTGTCCTTATTACAAATGAGACACGATATGTATATTTCAATTATTGATGCCAGAAAGTCCACTGGAACTTGGATTTACCACCGGTTTCAGGGATGGCTTCAGTAACCTTCAGTGGTCAATCCAGACCGTTCAAACATAAACAATCAGGGCCGTTTGAACCGTTTCTTAATATGACGCCTTGTGCAATATTATCCAAAGCAGTAAATCCGGATTCATTCATTCTAAGTTCCAGTGAATAATAATATATACTTGCTATTCTTTATTTGAGAAAATGCACTTTTTAGTAGAGACTTTAGTTTTTTAATTGTGCATAACTTGACGTACTTAAATTGAAGGCGATACCGTACGAAGTATATACAATAACTTTAAAGTGTTAAAAGTTAACGTTTTGTGTAGGAGAGATAAAATTGAACAAGAAATATTGCGTAGGTTCATATTTCTATGGGTGTCTACTGCATCTATTCCTGAAGTTTTGTACTCAATTAACAATTCGTGTACTGGATATTCAAATATTCAATCTCATTTTTCTCCATATACAACTAACTTTATTCAATAAAAATAAATTTTTTATTACTGGATGATACGATTCTCAAAAAGGGTTATTATTTTTAAGAAATATTTTTCTAAGTAGAACATGTTTTCATGAATATTTTCTTCATAAACCCCCCCTAAAATATGGTTCTTTTAATAATGAATCTATGTTACTGATCTGACCAAAGACACATAAAGTTTACTTCTGCGGCCCTGATGAAAAATAATATCTACAGTTTAACGTAAATCATGTCTACCGTTACGCCGCAACGCGAAGGTAAATATGGATATTATGGTATTCAGCCGTGAAATTGTATAAATACTATTTTCTTACTGGATGCCATAACACTCGGGGACATTTGTAACTTTTTAAATAATTATAAAAATTACACGTGTACCTAATAATAAGATATTAAGCATTATTTTAAAAGTTACATTCCCATAATTTCAAACAAAAGTAGTCGAGGACACGCTGCCGTACGGCATTTTTATTCATATTTAATCAAATTTATTTTAATACTAAGTGAACAAAAATAATTGGAAAGAATAATATTGTGAGAGAAAAAGTTTCCAAAAACCTGCATCTAGAAACCTTGCCCCTTCAAATACAAATGTATAAGTATAAAAGTACAAAAGTAAAGTATAAAAATATGAGTTATATTCCTGTGAGATGATATTGTCAGTTTCTCTTTTATATTATCCCTTTTAATAAAGCCATATATACAACACCTATGAAGTTAATTACGTGAACAAACTAATGAAATTGTTAGCCCTTCTGTAGGTCAACAATTATATATTTTAGAATTAATTAAATTGACACTGCTTTCATTTCATACTGTATCGCGAAAAGTAAAGTTGATTTATGCAATGACATCAAGAATTAATATCGTAAATCGTTATTTTAATGTTAATTGTATGATCAAATACAGGGGAAATTCGGTAAAAATAAAATAAAAATTAAAACGAAAAGAATATACTGCCCATCTCTGCTTTTATGTATTGTCGCCTTTAGTGCTGCGAGTATCGGAATCCTATTCCTCTCAACTCAAAATCTTTATTTTGTTTCAGCGTTATTTTTTTGTGCGGTTGAATTCTTCGATCAATTTTTTTTCTGAAACGAATTGCTAGTTGAATAATTTGATGCATTTAATAAAACTGAATTTTCGATCACGTTTTTTCAAGAACAAAATTTTTTTCATTACTCATGCTATTCGTTAAAAATCATCTCAGAAATGGGGGAGGGGAGGAGAGCTGAGAATGAAGAGATAATATATAATATTAAATATAATTAATTAATTAATTATATAATATTGAATTTAAAAAATAATTCCAATTAAAAAATTGAATAGAAAATGAAATTGTATTTAAATATAAACAGTATTTCAATAGAAGACTATTAATTTTTATCCCTTAATAATAAATATTACTTTTAAATGTTTTATTAGTATTTTAAAAAACTAACTTGAAATAAAAATCGCAGCAATTATTTTTGTTTCGCATAATTTTTTAATTAATATTGATAAATTATAATAATATAAATTTTTTTGATTTCATAACACGCTTTATTTTAAACAACAGAAAAGAAAATCAAGGGCTATGTTTTTGACAGGTAATGAAAATTCATATCATAACTTGCTAAAATGTTGTATCTTTGTTTAAAATAATATTTCCGATGAAAAACATTAACTTAGCATTAAAAATTGGTTTAATATTGTAAATATTTTTTTTTAATATTCACTGTTCTTCTTTTTTGAGAGTTTATTGGATGAATATTAATTTACCAAAATATTATTTGCCAATGGCGAGCTTTTTTTGAAAAATCAGCTTTAAAAAAAAATATTGATAAAAAGGTTTAACTATTCAATAATTATGTACAATTGGGTACATCTAACATTTTTAACCCTTGTTTTTAATAAAAAATACGCTTTTTTCTTGTATACTTTACAGGTGACAGTGTAATTTTCAATTGCATTCATTTTTTGAGCACTTTTATTCTATATTCAACAGTTTAACTTTTAACTTCAAAAAATGCAACTATTGGATGGAACTATTGAATGGAAAAAAACTAAAAATTTTAATTTTCTACAGTAGAAAATATAGTTTGCCACAGTTGTATATTCAATTTTTAATATACATCAACAATTGAATTTTCAACTATTAAATAATCAGTTGTTCCCATTGAAAAAACACTGTCATAATCCATAATTTAAAAAGATCCTAATCCTCATTCAAATTATAATGAATTTCGTTTTTAAATACAACCAAAATTTTTTTAAATATTATGAATTTTCCCTCATGCCTAATGGTTTTTTTAAATTTTAATTCCCGATTGAAAGAACTAACAGAATTCGAAAGTTCAAGTCAAGATCAAAGCGATTGAAGCACCACTTTTTGAAATTGAATCATTTCCATGTAATAATGTACATTTCATACAATTTCTCTATCTGATGATATGTAGGCGATTTCAAATTCTTCCGCGATGACTCAGGCGATTGCAACGCCATCCAGCAGTTTCAGGGAATAACATTTAGTATTATCAGATGGTTTTTTATGTAGTTTTTAACAGAAATTTCTGTTTGATTATAAGAATAAATTTTTCTCAAATTGACGAGGGCTTTAATCTCTTATAATTTCATAATGATGAAAAGAAGTAAAAATATGAAAAGTGGGGGTGCTCCCTACGTTTAGTATGTCCTTTAAGGGGGCGGGTTCTGGAATTCGGACAAAATCGGACAAGCAGGGAGGAAGAGTCTAAAATTACGGAAATCTTACGGACGTCTTTTATGAACGGCCCCTTATGAAGTTTCAAATTAAGTTAATTGGTTTAAATTAAATTATTTAGGGAATAAATTCAAAAAAATATTGCTAATTCATGAGAAATAATATTTATGCACATATTCAAGTATCAGATAAACAAAATATTTACAGGAGGTGTCATTTTTGAAACATTAAAATTTTTTGGAACTCAATACTGGAGATAAATGTCTGAAAATACCACTGTGATGTATTTCTACGATTATTACAATTTTCTTTACGCAAGTTCTCTGCTGTTTTTCCTTCAAAGTAATTTGGGTGTAGCGTACCATTTGTCTGAAACCAGTCACAATCTAAAGGCTTTAGCTATTGAATTGTGGCAGCAACAGCTTGAGTCCATTAATTTAACTGCTACGAACTTTGAAGAATATGTCGGATAAGCGACGGTCGTGCGGGAGGTAATTTATCAATGAGAGAAGTTGCATCACTTGCTAGATTACATCGCAGAGAATTAAAATTTTTTCGAATCGCTTTGGACTTCTTTTTAAGATCATATATATCAGTTAATAATGTACTCACAGGAACGTTAAAGCTCACTCTGCTGAAAAATGCATTTAAGTTTCATTTAAGTTAAGACTCATTTAAGTTTTGAAAGTGCGTAACAGACTACCCATAACTTCTGAGATAGGACTCTATAGTCTATACTATAAGGTCTCTATACTATATGGACTCTGATACCATTTCGAACGTCGAAAATCGAACGGACCTGTTATTCTAACGTGTGTAAGTAGAAAGAAAGTAAGTTTCGCTCTTGAAATGAAAAGGTCTATTCTATTCAAACACAATTGAAAGTGAACATTGATGTCCTAAATTAACTTTTTGTGTGCGTCACTAAAAGACTGATCATTAGAAGATTGATTCTTTTCAAGTTGATAGTGTGAAGAATTGATTCTCGTCTATTTGATCGTAGATTAACTAAAGAATCAATTTCTTCCAAAGAATCAAATATCCCTACGTGGGAAACAGTTAGTGCACGAATGGCCATAAGAGCCGATGGATGACATGTTACGCAGAGCCGTAATATAAAAATTTGAAGCCCTGGGCAAGAGTTCTCTCGTAAACCCTTCATACCCCACACCCCCCGCAAATTGGGTTTTATTTCTACAAAAAAATTATATATATAAAAAATAGAATGAACTAACGATAAAACATAATTTTGTTTGAATAAATATCTTTTTGTTAAAAAAAAAACAAATTTTACGTGTTAACAATGATAATTCGCTTAACTAACGTAACAATGTCTGCTAGCGCTCACACCTGCAAAGTCATCTAATACGTCGTTCAAATCTATCTGCTTTGTAACTTTGTTTTCAATTGATATCTTTGCCATACTTGTTAATCGCAATTGTCCCATAGTAGAACTTAAATAGGTTTTTATTAGCTTACGATTACTGAAACTGCATTGGCAATACCTCAAATCATATGCGTTCAAATCCTTATCATATTTTTGTGCTAAGTTTCCTGCGTATGTCAATTTAGAGTGCTAAATCATTTTTTCATTGTTCAAGGTGGTTTTCAAACTTTCGAAAAAATGTCTTTTGTTTCTTTAAAACGCTACTTTAACTGTGGTATTAATGTTTCTAGAACTTCATTTATTTGTAAATCAAATTGTTGTCGCAAATTGAGATTGCCGTTATCCTCTTCTGATTCCTCGATGTCCATTTTATTTTTTTTACGGTTCCTTTTATCTGGGAAACTTACTTCAATACCTACACGCCCTGCTATTTTTTCAGAGTCCTAAATTTTGGAATGAAACCATTCGCTATGCATTTTCTGTAACGTAGTACAAAGCCCGTCTAAAAGTTACAGTGACTTGTGTCTAATGTCATGTCTTTGTACTGCAACGCCTTGTTAATTACATTGAACTTGTAGAAGATGATGTTCCGAATTAGAAGAGTACAAATGAACTGGAAATTTATGTGAACACATTATCATATCCTTGAAAAAAGTTTAGAAATTAGTAATAAAAAGTTAGTTACGCTGAAAAAACGAAGTTTTTATGTTTAAAAATAGCCGAAAAAAGCATTCGTTAATTAATTTTGTTAAAACAATGATACATTATTATCGACCGATAGCGCAAACCTAATTTTAAATAAACAATCTGTCAATATCCCAAAGAAACGCAATTCTTTTCTTAAAAAATGCCTAAAATAAAAAAATGATGGTTGACAATGAAAATTGTCAATTTTCATACAAGCTTCCAAAAAGTTTGGAAATTAGTAATTAAGAATACATTACTTTAAAAAAAACAAGTACTTACCTATAAAAATAAATAGACGGTGCATTTCTTAATTGAATTTGTTTAAACGATTATCAGCTGTCATTGGATGAATAAATATAATAATTCCTAATTATTTAAAAATTTAAAAAGTGTCGAAATTTGAAAAATGTCCCATTTATTTTTGATTTTTAAAAAGTTCGGGTGAAAACTTAACGTATTAAAAATTGTTATTTTCTTTGTAAAACTGGTAAAAAAAACCATTAAAGTTATTTTTGATTTTTTTAAATGATAGTAAAATTTTAAATAAAAAATTTTTTGACTTTGTAAAAATACTATAAGGATTAAACTACCTTTAAAGAGCTATTTCTCTGAACAAAGTATCTTCTCGGATGTTTTCACAAATTCACTTCACAATAAATGCATTAAAATATCTAACTTATTCACGTTACGTCGCGAGTTAGCGGCGTGCAGATTGATTATTCGAATTTTAATAATAATCGTATGGAAGTTCTCGTTCAAGACTGCGGATTTATCGGCCGCTGACGCAGAGCTCCTCCGAAAAGCATCCCACCAAGGTGAAAATTCGAATTCCACCCCCGGAGACACTTTAGGCCAATTAAAGGAAAGTTGATGAAAATTATGAACGGAGAGGATTGTTGGTGGAATGAGGGCAGGTACCGTCCGTTCATCTAGACATGGATAGCCAAGATTCTGTGTCGAACATCAGGAAGTATATCCAATGAATCACGAATCCTCTGGGGGAGTCACTTCCGAGGAGCTTAACTTCTTGATTGCTCTTCTTATCTTGATATTTGAAGTAATACGCGCAGCTCTTCAAATTGCTGATTTTGTAACTAGGGTTCAGTGTTACTTTCAGACTGTAAATGTAAAAACCCAGGCGTACTGAAAAGAACGTCAGTCTAATTAATAGCTCAAAAGAATCTCCATAGGGGGTGTCATCGACTGAATAGCTGGCGTACTCGTTAACTAATCTTCTGGACATTAGTCTAGACTTTATAAGGTAGTGAACCAGTAAGGAAGTTAAAATGTTAAAAAAATAATTTTTTTATTGTTCTGACCAGTCTGCGCCCCCCGAGGCTAACACCCCGGGCACCTGCTCCGGTTACCCTACCCTCGTTACAGCTCTGACGTTATGATTTAGTTCAGCTGTTAAAATTTTTAATGGAATGTACCTTCGCTGATAAGATAAAGGGAATATTTTCTCCGTATAGAACAGGTCCGCCCACTCAGCGCCGCCACCAAGGCAAATCATAAAATGGAATACACCATATTTTTTTGCTTTTTTTTTGCTAATTTTATGCCAAAAAAAAATTTTTTTGCTCTTTAAACTTCGGAGAAAAGGTTGGCGGAGCTAGCAGGAGGTCCATTTAGCGCCGCCACCTACTAAAACTCACTAAAAATAAATATAATGCGATAAACGATAAGTGGAGATTTTTTTGCTTTTTTTCTCTATGATGGCATGTATTTCGTTTCTTAAAAAAACTACCCCTAAGTCCTGCACAATGACCACCTGTGATCAAAAACGTTTTCAAAATGGTAAAACTGCCCTCAACAATGTAAACATGATTTAGAATTCCAAATTAATTACATGACATGTGAAAATTTCCCCCTCTATATAATTTTCCTGAAAAACTACCCTTCCACGTGAAGGTATGCAGCGGAACATATTTATGTATGAAAAAAGCATTAAAAATAATACAGATTAGAAAACACTGATAGTTGATATTTTTGTGCTCTTTTTTTCTTTTAAAAAATATATAATACATTACCCAAAAACTACCCCTAAGTCATGCATACCCTCCCCTCGTCATCAAAAACGTTTTAAAAGTTGGAAAACTACCTGGAACAATGCAAAAATGATTTAGAACTCTAAATTGATTACATGGTACTTTAAAATTTCCCCTTCTTTATAATTATCCCAAAACCACAATGCAAAAATTATTTGCGATTCCAAATTAATTACATGACACTTGAAAATTTCCCCCCTATATAATTTTCCTGAAAAACTACCCTTCCACGTGAACGTATGCAGCGGAACATATGTGTATGGAAAAAGCATAGAAATAATAGAACTTAGAAAACACTTTTGGTCGATATTTTTTGCTCTTTTTTTGCTCTTTGATAATATATAATACGTTACCCATAAACAACCTCTAAGTCATAATTATTCTCCCCTCGTCATTAAAAACGTTTTAAAAGTTGTAAAACCACCTTGAAGAATGTAAAAATGATTTAGGACTTCAAATGGATAACGTGGCACTTCAAAATTCCCCCCTTTTTATAATTTCCCCCAGAAAAATACCCTTCCACGTGAACATATGGAGCAGAAGATGTTTTGTTGCATACGTTAAAGTGGATGGGTAGTTTTTCAGGAGTGGGGAATTTTGAAGTGCCATGTAATCAATTTTAAGTTCTAAATCATTTTTACATTGTTCAAGGTGGTCTTACAACTTTTAAAACGTTTTTAATGACGAGGGGAGAATAATTATGACTTAGGGGTTGTTTTTGGGTAACGTATTATATATTATCGAAGAGCAAAAAAAGAGCAAAAAATATCGAATAACAGTGTTTTCTAAGTTCTATTATTTTTATCCTTTTTTCATACATATATGTTCCACTGCATACCTTCATGTGGAAGGGTAGTTATTGGGGGAAATTATAAAGAGGGGGAAATTTTCAAGTGTAATTCAATTAATTTGAAGCCCTAAATCATGTTTACATTGTTGAAGGTAGTCTTTCCATTTTAAAAACGCTTTTAATCAAGGGGGGTAGTTGTGTAAGACTTAAGGGTAGTTTTTCGGGGAACGGAATATATGTCATCATAGAGCAAAAAAAATCTACACTTATAGTTAATCGCATTATAATAATTTTTAGTGAGTTTTCGTAGGTGGCGGCGCTGAGTGGACGTCCTAATAGCGCTGCCACCCTTTTCTCCGAAGTTTAAAGAGCATACCATTTTTTTTAGCATAAAATTAGCAAACAAAAAGCAAAAAAGATGTCGTATTCCATTTTATAATTTGCTTTGGCGGTGGCGCTGAGTAGACGGACCTGTATAGAACCACAATTGCCGACTTTCTTGTACATTTTTGTACAGCGACAAAAGTAGAATGAAAAAATCAGTGTTACTCCCGACGTTACGATATCTGCGGGATCGTTCTTCTTATTTCAGATTTGGTGATAATTCATCCTGTCAATCATAATAGTAGATTATGTACTTAGACAGTAAAGTTAAACTTTATACGTGGAGGTAGAATTTAACTTCTAAGCCGAAGGCGAGTACAATAAAAGTGCATCCGAGTATAAAACAACCTTACTTCCGTGGAGCATACGATACTTTATCTGAAAAAGGTAGAAAAAGTGCCCTTTTCCTGTAAAATAAAAATGTCTTGTACCACGTACGCAAGTGCGTGGGGCGACGTTATTTGCTTGAAAACCACTTCTTAGTTTAAAGAAGTTTTAAAATGAATTCTTCTCACTATAACTGTCTACATTTTGAATTTAAGAGAAAAACAAAAACGGACTTTTGAGCTATTATCTCGCTCTATTCAATTGCAAAAAGAGCTGTTCAAGAAAGATAACAATGCGCGAGAAAAACCTGGTCAAAGATCGGTGCACACCAAAAAGCTTCAACTTCCACCCACAAAAAGTAACTTTTACATCAACTATTTCTTCCCAAGAAATCATAATTTTTGACTGACAAGCTTCAAAAAACGAAAATCGACTCGTGTTCTGAAAATCAATGACGCGGTGGTGATACTACACTATGAAGCATGGCACTCAGGCCAGCAAGTGCTCGTATGCATTCACTCTTTTTCCTAGACCTACTTTCGGGTCGAACTGGAAAATGATCTTCTATAGGGTCACGAGTTAGGGGGAAACAAGTAGTTTGAACCAACAAACCCATTTTCGAAAAGTTGGCACGTACGCCCGTGTAAAAATTTTCCCGATTGGCCCTAATACAACAAGGCTTCTGGTCGGATACCATCTTGGCTACCCCTGGCTGGGTTTCAAGGACAGGAACCGGGCGGGAGCCGGCCGGCTTACATTTTTCTCGATTCACGGACGGCCAGAGTAATGTTTTTGTAGAAATTACACATTTGTTAAGAGCCGTCATATTATCAAAGACGTAATTGTGGATGCTAGATGAAATATTATTTAAAAATTATAATTCACAGAATTATTAGATCAGTGAAACAGAAATGAGCATTTTTAAATTCTTTTTAAATAAAATTAAATTTTTTCGAATGATTCAACTTTTTAAATTAAATGGTTATCGATTCTGCTATGTGCAACAGCAGAAATGTTACATTTTTTATCAACTTCTCTATTTTTAGACAATGTTCTTCATGTATACTTTAAAATTTACCGTCATATATAGCGCCTACTACTTCTCGCGTCTGCATAGACACGCAGTAATTCTTAGTTTCGCACTTGGAATAAGGATGCTCCTTGCACTCACGTCGCGTTGTCTCTTCGAAGTTCGCAAATAAAATCGAGACTCGTGATTAAAATCAACCTTATTCCAGTAATTAGTTTGAAAACTATAGCTCGCGAATAGTTATAATTTTTAATTAAAATTTACTGTTTTATATACAGTTTTCCTTTCTTCTTTCCCCACCTTGAATAACCACGTGTTTTTTTCAAATTGCTACGAGATTCTATCATAAGGGAATAAAATTTTACTCCAATTTTCTTGCCAGAATTGGTTCACTTGATCTGACTTTTAAGTTCTACTGTAATCCTTACGATGAGCCTCCGAAGAAAAAACAAGTTACCACTTTCTCGTCTGAATCAACATTTTTAAACCGCTTTCTGGCCGGAATACCCGACCGGATCCCGGCCGTTATAGAAGCCAGGATCCGACCAGTTTACAGTGACATGTTTAGCTGGATCCAGGCCGGATTCCGTTACTAGCGCTTGATTTTAACCGGGGCTCTCCGACATGCTCATCATTTATGATTAACAAAGTTTTAGAGTCGTCCGAAATTGAACACCTCCGTTTTTCAACGAATTATAACTTTTTGTGGCGCCCTGAAGCCAAAAGTCCAGTTTTGGCTAGGGCGTCCCTCCGTCCTGAAATATACTGATTTTGGTTTATCAATCATTTTATAGTGCCAAATATAGGAAAAAGTCCGTACAAGGAATTATAGCTTTCAATGAAACTTCTCATTTTAGTTTTACTTTTGAAAATACTTTAAAAAGGTCCATAGTTTAAATTGTCTCCAGGAGCAATTATACCTTTAAGAAAGAACTACAAAATCGGTTAAAATCATTTATTAATAGGACTAGTCCATTTCGTTGTATTTACCAAAAATTCTATGCACAAAATAGGAAAATTTTAATATCGAAACAAATGACGAGGATTGTAAGTCAAGTTTTTGCAGGAATTGTAGCATTTAAACATTCTTTACAAAATTATTTGAAGACTTGTGAGAGTTTTTGTTTAATTCCTCAAAAAATACATATTTTTGAGAAAATTTATATTTTAAGCATATACATAAAAAATGTCTGTCGCGCGAAACACGATGTGACTCACTATCGAGCAAAAGCGCGACATCCGACATACGCAGATTTTTATTTTTATTATTATTTTTGACTATTAAAATAAAAACTACGAGTCTTATCAGAAAATCATTAGTAACACAGTTATAAATCTTTTTGGGAAAAACAACTTATGTAATTTGTTTTTTGTCCGTGCCTGGTGTCCATTTTTCAAAAATATAATTTTTTAAATGATAAATGTTTAAAATAATTTTAAATAGTAATCACTAATGAATTTGTAGCTTTTATGAATAAATGATTTTGATCTATTGATTTTTTTCGTAGCTTGCGTCGTTTGTTAAAAAATTACTTTTCTTTTTTAATGTTGTTTTTACGAATAAAACAAAAACTACGCGTATTATCAAAAAGTGAATAATAAGAAATTTGTAGAACTGTTTTGGATGCTCAATTTTCAGTTACTATGGGTGTATTTAATCTCTCCCTTCTACGGGTTTGAGGGCCTTCGTTCTCTGTATATATATATATATTTACAATTCCATCCTTAGTCTAACTTAACTACTACTTATATTCTACTCTTTCGCATTACGTAGGATTAGAAATAGTAACAGTAGTGATATTAATTCCTAAAATGAACGAGCTTCCAGGGCTTCCGTTTCCTCTTGCCATAAAAAATGCATTTTTCAGGATATTGAAAATAATATTGTTCCGAATTTCACCGAAGCATGCTTGTGATATACTTTCCTCTCCCCTTTTTAGCTTCTCTTCAAACCTCCAGGCTCTCTTAATTTGTCTAGGAACCATATTTTCTCTCTCTAACTCTTCTTTTAACATATATCCTGGGCAACTCCAGCTAACCCCCATTACCCACCTCAGAAATCGCTCATGCATGCTCTCTACTTTCCTATGTTCCTTCCATCCCCAGATCTCCACACCATAACACAACATCGCCTACACCAACGCATCAAACAACCAGACTCTCATTCTCCAATCGCTCTTGAACCTTCTCTTTCCTATACCCCATACTTGACCCATTACTTTACTCACACATTGAATTCTTTTCCTCAACTGCAGCTCGTTTCCCCCTTGTGCCTCAAACCAAAAACCTAGGTAACAGAACTCCTCCACAATTTCCACTTTTTGTCCGTTCATCTTCCAAACGTAATTTATTTTTCTCTTTCTACTTCTGAAACACATCACCTTTGTCTTATCTACGTTCACCGTCAGCTCTTTTGTTCCCATATACTCTTCGAAGATTCTCATCATTAGGTTCATCCCCTTCTCATCATCTGCGAATAGAACTACATCGTTCGCGTATGCTAGAGAGTATAGTTTGCTATTACCCAAAACCGTTCCTCCTTCTCCTTTCTCCTTTAGCTTCTCCTCTAAGTCTAATAGGATACTGAATAGTAACGGACTCAACGGGCACCCTTGCCTTAGACCTCGGCCTGTCCAGAAAACCTGCCCTTTTCTCTTTCCTATTTTCACCCTAATCCTGGTTTCAGTAAAAATTTCCTTTATCCTCACCACTAACTTTTCCTCTACACCCCTCTCTTTTATTGCCTGGCATAGCACTTTTCTGTTCACTGAGTTAAACGCTGCTTTGAAATCTACGAACAAAGCGACTAGTTTCCCTTTCTTTCTCCCCAAATTCCTGTTAACTAAATAGTGAAGTACGTAGATGTTGTCTATAATTCCCATCCCTTTTCTAAATCCCGCCTGATTATGTGGGATACTTTCTTTTTGTTCTACCTAACTCTCCAACCTTTTTCTTAAGATTTCTGCATATATTTTATAGCCGACTGACATGAGAATGATCCCTCTGTATTCCTCTACCTTCTTTCCTTCCCCTTTCTTGGCAAGCGCTACCACCTGACCCTTTGTCCACTCTTCCGGCCAACCCTTCCCTTTCCATACCTTGTTGTGAATCTTCCACATCCCATCCCTAATCCCTTCTTCTCCAAACTTCATCGCTTCGTTCTTCATCCCATCTTCTCCCGTCGCCTTGTTTTTTTTAACCTATTTATTGCCTAATCCACTTCTTCTCTTGTTATCTCGTTCCCTTCCTTCATTTCTCCTTGGACTATCCTGCACTTTTCCCCTTTGATCTTATTTTGCTCTCCCCCTAATAGACCCTTAAAATAATCCGTCCATTCCTCCGTTTCTATTTCTTCGTTCACGCCCTTCATTTCCCCTCTATCCCTATTGATCACATCCCACACCCTACCTTCTTTGATCGCTTTGTCTACCTCTGCTTCATATTCTTACATTTTTACCTAATTCGATTTTTCTTTCGAAAGTTATCCATTATATAGATGACGACAACGAGCGTAGAAACGACAGTCAGACAACATCGTAAAACCGTTTTTTTTTTGCGTCTCGAAACGTGAACATTCAAAGAAATCCGTTGTGGTCAGTGTTCACATAAAACTAATACCTTCTTATTATGATGAAAATAAAAAAAATAATTAAACATGTATTCATTTTTTTTAATCTAACAGAATTCGGGAATGCAACAAAAAATCGAAACTTCTATTCTGTTGGGCAACCCTAATTATATACACTAAATTCTTTTTCGCATGTAAGTCTGTAACTCCAATATGCTTTAATTCAAACAAAACAAGGTGTATAAATATGGAAAAACATTTTCATTAAAGCCTTAATTTAGCCTTTTCAAACCATAAGGTAATGCATAATATGGTTATCAAATTCAATAGAAGGGCAGACAATTTATTTCAATTCATTTTTTAGACTTATGTGAAAAGATTTTCAAGGGGCAATTTTCACCTATAGAATACATCCCCTGCAGAGCATAAAGTTCGTCGGGAACGAGGCGCGAAGAAATTTAGTTCGTGAAAATCCAACCGCTTTCGCATTTCCTTCTTTGAATACGACATAGTTATACGACAGAACTTTGAGGAATATGAGATTTGACCCCTTAGACGCAACGTGTCCTGATGTTTTTAGAGGGAAATATTTTTTGTGATTTGTTATCCCCAGCAATCCTAGAAAGCATTTTCTTTTCTTCTTTTCGAATTGGCGTTTTAACGATTCAACTATAAAATAAGTAAATAAAAATAAGCCATATATTTAGATTGAAGTGTTTGCAACTATAGTGACACGCTGTCCTATTGGACTTCTAGTTTCTCTGAAATTAAATCTCCTTCATTCATTTGCCCTCGTGACACTGAATGTCTATTAAAATAATCAGAAGAATAACTCGAAAATCCGCAAATAAATTATAATGAATTTGTTCAACACCATCCGTTTTATACTGTGACGTTTCACAGCTTTAAAATTAAGCGACCTCTCATGGTACATATAGCATCAAAATCCTTTAGGGTAAGCTAATTATAAAGTTAACAAACTACCGAAACTTTATACGGAAGCAAGCTTGAGATGAGTTTTTGAAACTTTATTTCAACTATTTTCATCGAGAGTGAAGCGATTAATTCGAGTATTCTGCAGATTAACCAACATGAAATTAACTTCATTTGAAAAGAATAAATGATAATTGAATTAATTAGTTTCGAAACTTATATTGAAACAAATAAAATAAATTATTCATTTATATTAAAGAGCAAAATGTGGAAGAATGAATATATTATATTACAGAAATGAGATTGCAAAGCTGGTAAAAATAGGTAAAGGAATTTAATCATTTAGAATATACATTTTAAAGAAAAATATGACACATTCGAATAAGATTACAATTCTTATAGCCAAATTCAACATTCTTTTACGATCTGCCAGAAAATAGCTTTCAAAATCGGAAAGGCGAATTTCATTTCAAATCGGACAGAGGGATCCAGTTTATTCTGTGTCAAAATCATTTGGTATATGGTACATATTTTTTCTATGATGAAAATAAAGGACCGCATATTTCACAGTTTGACTATAAAATTTTTTGTTTAGCAGCATGTAAAGAATATATGAGAACAGAGAGGATATGGATGAATGAAGGGCCAAACTTTTTAAATCGGATTTATTTGCTTAAAAAACAGAAAATTTCCAATAGACAAAGTGAATCCCCCCCCTCCCTTTTATTATTCTGAATTAAGGACTGACCTTAAATAATAATAATAATATAGAACAGTCTGAGGGTATGTAAAATAATATGTGTATTATTCATGTATAAAGCGGAGAAAAACTTACAAAATAAGTAATAATAATACTTATAGTCAATATTGTCGTTTAGGGGTGATTCTAAAAAATTCGGCTATTTTTGTCTAAGCTCTACCAGGTGTATACATATGAAACCGGTATTGCCATCTAGCGTCTAGTAGGCACACTTGTAGGCACTGTCGGAACTTACCATTTGTGCTAATTGGCGTAT
>NC_046658.1:47646777-47650671 GCF_010883055.1 Belonocnema kinseyi | reverse complement strand
CGCATACTTTGAATAAAATATTTGTTATCATTCTCTTGAAATAAATGTGTTTTTTTCTTGAAAAAATACCGGTTTCATATGTATACACCTGGTATAATCAATGATAATAAAGTAATAGGCAATGCAAAAAATTATCATAATAGGAGCGCAATATGAAGAACAACCTCCCTTATTTTGATAAATTTAGATTATATCTAATTATATCTAAAAAGAAAAAACCATCAAAAATGTGCTGTCGGTCCCGTGTCCCCAGTACCAGTTTTCTCAAATTTTAGAAACATCAAACTACTATTACCGTTATTTATCGCTTTGAAACCTAAATTACATCATTAGTATGAATAATAATATGAAAACATATATTTTCTCAATTCAATTATTGTTTTATCGATTATTACACAAATTTTTAAGTTGAAATATTATTCAATTTTTCGTGCGCTAGATGTTCTATCGGTCTTAGTCGCGAATTTCGAGGTTATTTGTACTCTCATTGTCGGAACGCGGAGCGCTAGCATTCTTCGCACTTCAAACACATGACGGTGCAGTGTGATAAGCCATTGTAATTGAGAAATAGGAATAGTTATTATTACATTTATCATTATGTCCAGCCAAGTCTAATGTTGTCAACGCAAAGAAATGCAAAGGAAAGCGTAATACAAATCAAATATAGAATGGCAGACATATATTTAATTTTAGGTTTATCACCATTTTACTATTATTTAATTATTTTTTTCGACAGTAAAGCAATTAATGATGAATAATAAATAATGCATAGATTATATTATTACATTCGATTTGGGGTCTATAATTTATGTAATTATACATATAATTGTTTATTAATAATAAATATTTATTTGCCATACATTATTATTATTATTTTTTTATATTCATTACGGCATTATTTGACAAAAATAATTTATACTGAATTTTATATAAATTAAATGAGAACTTATTAGTTCGCATGATTTCACTATGTTCAGAATATGTGAGCTATTCCCAAAATTGTTATAATTTTTTAATAATAATTTATGCATTTTTTTGCGGTCACGCTTATTTTCCGTTACCTGACAGTTATTACTATAATATATAAAAAAATGTCAGTTATTTCGAACAACTTTTTTTTTCAGAAGTAACAATCTCCAAAGTAGCCGACTTTTTGAGAATCACCATTAAATTTTCACTGAATAATGTACAAACTGATATAAAATAGGTTGCATAGAAGAATAAATTTGACTAATAAGTAGACATTTTAGAAAGTGAAATTTGCAGACAAAAATATTTTAAACCGTCTTATTTTTTTTTTCTTTAAAAGTAACCCAAGAAAATTTGCATTCAAGAAACCCAAGAGAGTATGAAAGCACAAAACTAAGAAATCAAAGAAAAAAATTTGCGTCGGTTAGGAATTTGTCACGTTGCTAAATGTCGTGTGACAATAAATGAAGCTCTGATGAAACAACGTTCCAAGAATCGTTCGTAAATATGTGCGTAACAGATAAAAATCAAAAATATAGTAGAAGGAACTAATTTCACGAATTATTCGATTTTGACTTCAGCGCTCAATATCTAAATCGATGAATTGATTTTTAGTTTAACTGAAATCCTCCTAAGTCCAATATCCACAATTTTTTTACCGAATTATGAATAGCTGTAATAATTATTTTCGAGTTTTATTCTGAAATAACAACGTAGCTTGAGTGGACAAATAACTTGTGGAGAAACTTCGAAGCAAATTTTTAATTCCTTCACTCTAAAATATTAAGCTTTACTCCTCATTTTAATTGTTTAACCCAATATAAATGATATCTGAGAATCTCAAATATCTGATGCATGGTGTTATTATTATTATTATTTCAAGCATTTTTATTTTAAATGTATAGTTTTGAGCAGGTGCATGACAAAGCATATTGTTTAATTTTTTATTTACAATTTCCTAATAAAGTCGTCTAAACTTATGAAAGTTTACTCAATTCTGCTGTCGTATCAGGAATTTACTTAAATAATTTTAAAAATAATGTGTCATTAAAAGTAAATGTAGAAAGAGAATCGGACTAAAAGTGTGCACCTTTATAAAAATCATCCTTAGATCATTCTAAAAATAAAAAATTATTTATATCAGAAGCTTTTAAATGATAATTTGTTTGTAGAAATTATTATGTTTCGCTGTATTTTTATTATTTTTTTAAAATTATTTTCTTAGTTCATTTTCAGTAGTTGGCAAACAATTCTATTACAGGTTTACATGAATTAGCTGTTCTGGTAGCAATAAATGGGCAAAGCCCATCTATTATATATAGCTCTATACATAGCATATTATAGCTCAACCTTTCCTGGCGTGCTGACTTTAGCGTTATGGGTCGTAAGATGGGTCGTCACAAGGCACGACAAAATCACAACAGGAGGCCGGCGAAACCCTCGTGTGTCCTGAAGGTACGAAGCGAGCCAAGGAGGACAGCCTTCTGCATCCATCTCGCAAGTGCCTTGCTATTTTTTTGACATTCGAGTACGGCTTTAAGTTTGAAAATCAGTGATGGTTTCTTACCAGTAAGAGGATTGGTCACTATTGCTATTACTTTAACCAAATATTTTTGACGCAGTCGTCATAAATCTCTTGCACTACTCTACTTACTACCAGCTCTACTGATTTTCCTTGTCCTTAGCATCGATGTTATAGTCGGGCGGAGCCGAGAAGTCGATTACGAATATATTTCGTTTCTCTGAGTTTTGAACAAAGTTGTCAGGCCTCGATTGTACTACGCAGACTGTTTGTTAAAAATCGTGGTTGAAACAAATTTCGTACTTATAGTTTTGGACAACTGAATACATCTCCCTCGGGACGTTCGGCAATGCAGGTTCGCGGCCCAAACCGTAGAAGCCACAAATATGGCAATACACCATTCTCAGGGCCGCATAAAAATCGGTAGAGATACGTCGTTCCCGCTTGAGTAGGACACCCAGATATTATGTATTTCAGTTACTCAGCGTATTGCTGACACGCTCTGCACCTATCGCTCGGTACTTCTTGACCCGTATTTTGTCAACAATATGCTTCTTGATTATCAGCAGCTTTGACTTCATCAATGTATGATCTCGGATTCCCAGTTTTTGGCCAAACCTTCGAAACCTTATCGTGAACAATCTACCAAATGTTGTGTTGTCGATCACACACTGAACACTGAATGCATTCTTTATGTCCATCCAATTTGAATTTTGAGTTCATGCAAGCATCTTGTGGTTTTTTGATCCACCGCCGGTTTCAGCCACATCCAATATATCCTCAAGAATAACTGTATTTATTTCAGCCAGATTTTGTGACTTACAAGGAATATGGATATTATACCTTTTCATAGCGCCTCAATTAAAACTTCAAATTTCGGTACCTGTAGAGCGGGTGGAAACACGACGTTTACATCCCTAGGGTTGAAACCTTTTGTTTCAGTCCTAGGGTACACAGCTAGATAGATAGGTAGGTAGAAAGGTAGGTTCTATAACAGCTTGAACTCGAATTCTCAATATATTTGCTATGAAAAATAATATGCATTACTGGGAATGTAATACAACAAACGCAACACTCATTACAATCGCGGTGTTTCATCCCTTGTACTGTAACATGCTATCTTTTGAATGCCGTAGGAGTGACAGAGATGGTAATAAAGTACTCTTAGTGCCGCATTGTGCCTTTGAATGTAGGTCGTTCCCGCGTGTGTTGGACAACTAGATAGTATGTGAGCTAAATGCTCGGGGTGTGCATGGCATGCCCTGCAGCTATCATCGGGAATGTCTTGGCTCAAAATATGACGACGGTATGTTAAGGTGGAAATGACACCGTCTTGGCATGCAAAAATGAAACCCCCTGTACCAGACTTCAATCCGGGCGATTTAAGGAAAGCAAACGTTAGC
>NC_046658.1:47645111-47646677 GCF_010883055.1 Belonocnema kinseyi | reverse complement strand
ATCCCGCCGATCCATCGCATTAAATCCATTTTCATTGGCTCCCCCAGCTCTAGATTGGTCGGCATTGTTGGCCGACCCATTGTCGGGAGCCCTGCGCGTTCTATTGCTTTGAAACGCACTTACTACAACTATGTTTGGTGTTGTCATTGTTGTTCCCACGAGAATAAAGTGAAAGGGGTTCGTCCATCCTTGTAGACCCCCGCATGCAAGGATAAGGCTGCTTACTCTGAGAGGTCGCCTGGTATCCCAGATTCAACGTTCTAGACACCTCACCAAGGTGCTATTCAGCTTTCGGCACGGTTTTCACACCTCCGCTTGGGGGTTAATTCCTTCGGGACCACCCCTGGACAATTGTCCGCGACTGCCTATTTATTTTTGTAACCATATTTAGCAGAAACCCTTGGTACAGGGACCCTCTATCCGCACCCGAGGACGCGTTCGGTGGCTTTCTCATAGGCCCTTCGGTTTGATTCTAGAGGAATCAAAAATCAATAAATCTCACGCCGTCAAGGTGGTCGCAGAATATTGAGTCGTGAATGTCTTCACAACAGGATTATTCTAGGCACAGCACATAGAGTTGCAAATGGAAGAGAGCCCCTTCTTAAATAGGTCAGGAATCACGAAGAAGTGGGCAAAGGAGCGTTACTCTACAAAGTAGCGGAGGCGGCTGCTGAAACACTCGGACTTGACTTCAGTATTAGGGGTGTGCAAAATGCATCGTATCTTATTTATCTCAAGTACTCGCTCCTGAAAGCCCGAATTAAGAAAGCACAAGAGAAAAACTTTCGTGAACAGCTCCTCGATAAGAGGATGTATGATATCTTCCACAGAAATGTGAAGGATCAGTCAATGTCTGGTAACGTCAAAGTCTGGTACGGAGAGTTTCATTTTTGCATGCCAAGACGGTGTCATTTCCACCTTAACATACCGTCGCCACATTTTGAGCTAAGACATTCCTAATGATAGCTGCAGGGCGTAGCATGCACACCCCGAGCATTTAGCTCACATGCTATCTGGTTGTCCAACTCACGCAGGAACGACCTACGTTACTAAAAGTCGAGTGTAGAGAATGGGAAGTACCGCATATACTGGAACTTTATATTCTCGACAATTTTTTCTGTTGCTCACTCGAGCCCTGACATAGTTCTTCTTGACTTCGAGAAGCGAACCATATTCGTTATCGAATTTTCGGCACCAGCTGACAAAAACATCATAACCAAGGAGAATGAAAATAAAGAGAGGTATCGAGAACTTATAAGGGAATTGCAACGATTGTACCCGGAATGTTCTGTTAAACTAATCGTCCTTATAATCGGCGCTCTTGGAGGTGCCAAACTTTCACTTGCTAATGGCCTAAAAAGCATCCCTGTGTGTCAACAATATGCTATAACACTTACAGGAAAAATGCAGAAGGCGGTAGTCCTTGGGTCGCTCCGTGTTCTGAGGGTGCACGAGGCTTTCGTTTGATCGTCGAATTGATTCCTTGACAAACTGTAACCACCTATCTGAAGGTCGTGAGACGTGGTTGTGGCTGAAATTTTACCGCGATTTCGTTGGGAGCGGGTG
>NC_046658.1:47630901-47645011 GCF_010883055.1 Belonocnema kinseyi | reverse complement strand
TGTCGAGAATATGAAATTAAAGTATATGCGGCACTTTTTATCTTCAGCAATTAACTCAATTTCCTTTAACGCATAAGGTCGCCAACTAGATAGTACGTGTGCTATATGCTCGGGATGTGCATGATGCGCTCTATAACTATAATTGGAAATATCTTGGCTAAAAGTGTGGTGAACATACTCTCTGAATCTAAATCAAAGTTAAGTGTACCGCTAATGCGATTGAGCGTATACACGCTACATGATCAGTGAAATTTAGCTTCTGAACAGTGACATTTCGTTGATTAACAGCTACATTTAGCTGATTTGCTAGCGTATATGCGCTGATTTGAATTAGCGGTATACTTATCGTTGTTCATCTTCTTGTCGATGAGCTGTTGACGAAAGGTTCCTCCTGTGCTGATATTGAAGTCAAGGCCGATTGTTTCAGCAGCCTTCTCTGCTACTTGATACAGAAAGGCTCCTTTGCCCACTTCTTCGTGCTTCCTGGCCATTTCAAGAAGAGGGTCCCAGAATTATTTTGCTTTGAACAGGCGCGGAACAGAAGACTTAAGGTGCATGCATTTGTTCATGTGTATAACCTATCGTGTCCCGATATCATAGGATCTGATCTCTTCCTTCGTCTATAGAACCACTCAAAATTCATGGAGTAATACCAGGACGGCAAACAGGTTCTTTACAGATACTATATTTCTCTCAGGCAGTTTCGAAGACCAAATCTCCCAGATAAGACGTTCGTATCTGCTTTGGAGTGTATGATTAATCGATGTCACATCCTGAATGTGGCTTCGTGCCATGCCTAGGTATGTATAGGTCTCTCCAGCTCGAAGGTGTCGTATAGCGCTTCCCTCGATTTGCTCAAGATCTTTAGGGATGACATTAGGTTTTTCTCGTTCGATATAAACCCTTGCGCATTTTCTTGACTAAAACTCCATTTCAATCTTCTAAGAGTATTCCTTGACAATCCTTAGAGTTTAGCTATTTTGTTAAAAGTTTAATTATTTTGCTGAACATTCATCATTTTTGGCCGAAAATGATAAGTATGTGGTGGTAGATGAAAATTTTTTTGGTCTAATTCTTATCTATTTTGTTTGTAAATTGGACCACATGAAGTATACAAGCATTGTCCTTGCGCTTCGCAACGATAAATACAGGATGTTTAACGTCTGCCCGCACTAGCCAAATTTGCACGTCGTCACTTTGACTTAGACTTGTTTCACTAGATACTCGATAGCGGAAGCAAGAAAATAAAGAAACGATTTTTTGAATAATAATGCAAACATCGATCAATCACGTACATTGGGAAATAGAAATCAAATATGTCGTGATTATGAACAAATAAAGATATCGCATGTTAATTAAGGACTGCAAAAGTTAGAAATAGGCGATTCTACAGAACTTTTAGATTTGCAACTAAAATATTTTTTTTTCACTGTACATTTTTTAATTTGGTACGCACATTCACACCCTCAAGACCTGACTAGAACTATATGCGTGATCTATTTTTACATGACGGCGTGGATATTACGCTCTAAACCTCATCTTTACCGTGCGAAATTGGTACCAAATTATACATCTTACCACAGAAGAAATTGAGGTTAAATTTTGTTGCTTGTAAAATTCCCCGCTGTTGAAGTTAACATGCTATCTGGCGAAAGTTTATCCTACGATGGAATAAAAGCTGTCGTCTGCTACGGCATCCTTAGCAGCAATGGGAAACAAGCAATGTATGAGTTAGTTCGAGCTATAAATCGGGAAACCAGATTTAAAACGACACAGAAAACACAAAAGTTAAGATTTGTTGCAGTTAAGACTTGCAAAGGGTTAAAAATACACAATATTTTGGCAAAAGTTTTACCCAGGTTAGAAGAATAATTCTGATCTTGTCTAATGCGTGACGCAGAAGTGAGCAAATTTCGATAAAACATGTAAAATCAGTAACAGAAAACGCGAAATAAATTTGTTCCTACTGATATATTTCCTTTGAAATGAATTCAACTATTGTAGAGGACTTAAAACTTACTTAATACCATTTATCAAAAAGCGCAAAAAGCAACTGACAAATGAGAGTCCCCGGTTATCTTCAATTTAATGAATTTAAACGACGATAGATAGCGCTGGCGTCGCAATCCTCGCTATATCTCGAATTAAAATGGAGCGATTATAAGGCAAAAGATTATCTAGACAAGGTTAAAAATCAAAAATTATCTTTGAATCATGTAAAATATATTCGGCAAGGTTATTTTTTGTTGCGGTGAATCTTTCACCTGGAATCTATGTAAACTTTATCTTTCGTTTCTTTTGTGTTAGGGTACTTTTTCCGTGCAAAATAGGAATTTATTTGCTTCATATATCAATTCCTTCCAACGTAAGATTAATTCCCTATTTTTCATTAAAGTTGCTGTATATAGTTTAGTTCACAACTGCGATATCGGTTATACATTGTTTATTTTGAATGTGCTTCATGTAAAACTGAAATTGTCATATCGATCAAGTTTTTGTACTAAACAGTTAAACTGTTCTAACTAACTGAAAAAAGAGACACACTAATCTGGGTGGTCACGATTTATTCCTCTTTATAAGACACACAAACCGGAAAGATAAGAAATAAAGAAAATTTGTCGACGGAAATTCCGTAGAACAAAATAGTACAAAATTGAATGATTAATGAAAGCTGGTCACATGTTCTCCATGGTCATGTAACTATTTGTAAAATAATATCACATATGTGAGATTTGTAATCTTATTTCACATATATTCCTTATATTTTTTCAATTATTGATACATCAAGATATTTGAAAGCACTCCTACAACAATTTGAAGAGCTTTAAAAATTAACTGAGTGTTCAGCCTATTTTTAAAATTTTCATTTTCTACCGACTTCCTAACTTCACAGGTAGCTCAAAAATTTTTCAGAACCCACGGAACATTTTTTTTGTCATACCTGCCACTAAAAACGTTCATATGATAGTTAAAATATTGATATATGAGAAGAAAACGTAAAAAAGGCGAGAAATTTCAAATGTAAAGCCACGAAGGAAAATAAGTATAAATGATCGTTGATATTTCGAGGATTAACATTTCCAACATGGCTGCGACCTTGTAAGACCTCAAATGTTACTCACGAGACGCCATTTTGAGAGCATCGCTTCCGTTAGTTACGCTCCTATTAATTAAGTTATTATGGGTAAACTTGTCAGTAAACTAAGGGCGAATACCTCCACTTGAGTTGAACTTTGGCCCGTCACCACCCAGATATAATTATGGATCGTGATTGCGGTTTCCTCATATATTGATATGTTTATTTATCACTCCCACGGCGACCACCAATTGTGTAATGGTCGGTATAAGGACCTCGCCGATATAACTTTCAGACTCAGCAAATTTCTGGTTTATTAATTCTGTTGGATTTAAGATTACGTTTTTCTTTTGCGGGATTTATTGACTAAATGTCAGGCATTCAATTCCCGTAATATATGGTCGTTCCTCATTTATTGAATGTTGTTTGTTGTTGACAAGGACGTATTTTGTGGTTCCTGCTCAATTCTTCCTAACCCTTCCTCTCTCTGTGTTGAGCTAGCGGAAGTTAAACATTCAAACAAGAATCATGGGTAATAATTCAAAATAATAATGTCACACCTTTTTGATCGTTTAAGGGTCTTCTTTAATTTTACAAACGATCTGGCGTACTTCAGGTGAAATGGTAGTCGACATTTCAAGATTTCAGTATAAGAACTCGCTGTTCGAAATTTATTAACTTAAATTCATTATTGGCCTAGCAATAGCCAATAGCCTGGCAGTATACGAAGTAAATAATTATTGGCTGCGGTTCAGCCGCTAGGCTAGGAGAATAAATAAAAATGGTTGGATGGCTGGAATCTCAGCCCATAATAGAAATAATAAAAAGCCTCAACAGAGAAAAAATATCGCATAATGATATCGCAAAACCTCTGTATTGAAATAAAGCGCAATATGATAACGTACAAGTAGGTTTACGAGCTTTTTAGTATATTATAATGCACAAACATCGCTTGGCCACTACTAGAACACTCGTGTATATAATATGATAAAATCATAATATAATTGATTTCAAATTGTAGATTTCAAATTATTTATGTCTTACGGTCCAATCGTAAATCGAAAAAATAAATATGAGTCAAAAAACATGTTCTTCGAAACTCAGATTTTTATTTAATAGAAAAAACTCCTTTTGAAACTTCCTGACGTCCGAAACGTCAGGATGTGTGTGTGTGTGTGCGTGTGTGTGCGTGTGTGTTGTGTGTGAGTGAGTGTGTGAGTGAGTGAGAAGAGGATCTGATTTCGCAAAAGAATGACGATCTGTCATTATCAGAATTTTCTATTGCATGCTTGACTACGTTTATCATCCTACGTGCATCATCTGTGCAAAATCCCTACTAATATTCTTAGATGAAGGAAAATCTCGAGAGATAAGTTCAAAGGTTCTTATCCACTCTTATTGACGTTGCATTAGCGTTGTTACACTTTGAATGTATGAGTACGTACTTAGTAACCCAAGCACCTGCATGTATGTGATTTTTCGTATAAATATTTGGTTCATTGTATACCTTTGATTAAAATAAATTATAAGAATGTAGAAGCAATTGAGATACTATTATCAAAACACCTACTTTAACAAGAGTCTAGAAAAACGTCTTACGAAAATTTCAGGGAGCTTTAAAGAGTGTTTTGTGGGTTTAAAAGAATTTAATATCAGTGTTAAAGGATTTCTAGAGTTCTTCAAAATTAAATCAAATAAAACGAAAATTTCAGGAGTTTTTTTTTATATTTCCAAGGAATTTGACAGTATCTCAAGGATATTATTGGATATCCAGAGACTTCTAAAGATTTCAAGGGAATTCAAAGAACTCTAACAATATTTAGAAAATTTTGCAAGACCTTCGCTCGCAAGTCTAAGCGCGCCGAGGGCGCGCGAAGGTTTGTTCTCGCGCTTCGCGTTCGATTATGTATTTACCTCGCGCTACGCGCTCGGCCTTTATATTTGTGCACATTCTTCCGCAAACCTTTTAAAATTAGGATTTGAAACTTCCACCACTGTAATTTTGTGATTCTAAATTCTCTTTTCTTAAAAGAGCTTAGCTCGAGATTTTGAGCGCACCTACGGCGCGCGGCTGATGGCTCCCGCACTTCGCGCTCGGTCTTTGCATTTCTCTAGCATTCGTGCACAGTCCTTTTAAAATCAAATGTCAACGGATAGACAACTATAATTTTCTGACTGTGAACTGTCTTTCGTTAAAACTCTTTCGACTTTAACACATTCTCATCACGTATCTCGTGCTTCGCACTCGATTTTGTCAACAATGTCAACTTTTCTACGTTATACATAACACTTTTGTATCAAATATAATACATTTTTTAGGTCACTCTGCCTGGGATCGCTCATTCAGATATTGCAAAAGAAAGCACAAATTGTACTTATCATTGTCATTTTAATATTTGTTTCTTATTCTGATTTAACTTGTATTATAAGCTTCGCTGAAACATGTATCATTTCAATAAATTTATATCATTACAATTCATAATATGCATAAAAATTTAATCATACTAATTCTTATTTCCTTTTTTTTATAATTTCTTTTATTTTGGAATACGTTCTTTACTATGAATGAAAAACTACTGGGAATCTGCATAGGGTCTAATAGAGGAGCTTCCGCAGGACCCTGTATAGGATCCTATATTGGATCCTATGTCCTCCTAATATTTTTATTTTCAAGACTAAAGCAAAATGGGTTTGAATTGTTTTTATCGTGTCTACAGAATACAGACTACAGACTTCAGACAGATAAACAAACACCTTCGTAAAAATAGTTTTTTCTGACTCAGGGGGTCTTAAAACATGGAGATTTGACGAAAACCGACAAAAGAAAACTTTACATAAAACCAATACCTTCTCATTAGGACAAGAATGTCAAAAATATAGATATTTTTATTTTTACGACTAAAGAAAAAACTACGTGTCCTATCAAAAATTAAAGCTTTTTTTTGGATAAACAAATTTTGTCTCATTTTTTTCGTAGCTTTTGTCGTAAGTCAAAAAATTATTTAGTTTTTTATTTTTAATGTTGTTTTTCACGATTGAAAACGAAAATTACGCGTCCTACTCATATCAGAAAGTGATTAATAACAAATTTGAAGATCTTTCTAGGGCACGAAATTTTAGCTGATTCATTTTTTTCCTGTCTTGCATAGTTTGACTAAAAAATGGAATTTTTTTTTGGACTTTGCAAAAGCTCCAACTCTCCTAATTTTCTTCTGATAGAGAAAAGTCATGGCTATAAATTGTTTGAGTTCCTGATTACTGTGAACAACCGTACATAGAATTATCAAATCTTGAAAAGATGTGGTTCCAAAATTTTTTTAAATATGCTTACTTTTTAAATTTTGATCCAAAATAGCTGGTTTACGAACTACTTCTTTTTTTAAGGCCTTTAAAAAGTGTGCCAAAGCAGAATCCAATCTGATCTTTTGAGAGTTATCGTGTCTACAGCATACAGACTACAGACAGATAGACAAACACCTTCGTAAAAATAGTTTTTTCTGACTCAGGGGGTCTTAAGACATGAAGATTTGACAAAAACCGACAAAAGAAAACTTTACATAAAACCAACACCTTCTCATTAGGATGAGAGTGTAAAAAATATAGATATTTTTATTTTCTGTAACGGAATTTTCAATGTGAATTTCAATGTGAACTTATCTGTTACTTGGCAGTTTAACGAGGTTTTCTCTTGGACCGGACAATATGAAAACTTAAGCCCGTATTCAGAGAGGCCCTTCAAAACTCGATGATGAGTACGACTAGATGGAAACGAATCGATGATTTTGCTTTGGCATTCTGCTTTGACCCTGCTACTACCATCCACGGTTGTTTGATCACACAATTTGCCATTAGTTCCACCAACCCAGCCTGCTCAAACTTAAATTTTTAGCAAGTGGTGTAGGATCGAACTAAAGTACCTATGTACGTGTATATTTATAGCCAATAATACAGGAGGGCTATACGTGCATGTATATCTGTCACCCTTAGGTGGCCCGAAGTAGTAGCTGTATCATGTGCTTCCTCTATGATAATACAGCCTTTCTCCCTTGATCTTTTTATAAGGAAACTTCTTTCGCATTTCTTGAAAATATTGACCTATCTTTAATACAAGGGGTCATCGCTATTTTAAATGAAACGCACCGCTGTCCTAACCGTCCCGTCCATACGAGGTAAGGCATCCGACTCGTAAATATGAAACAAGGCATCCGGTACGTGTTGTAAGGAACCCTTTCTATGCTTTATAGATACCTAATTTTCCAGTAATTCGTTAGCCTAGCCTCCTAATTTACCGATTGAGTCTTTTAAGTTACACAACTAGCTAAGTCTACTATGATCAGTATTTACTTCGAATCAGTACCTCTCTACATAGGGTCGGAACTTCAGAATCGCTTGACGACGCCATCGCCCGACTGGCTTCAGCAATTGCTCCCTTCGCTTTGTCAATTTGTTGTTTTAAGGCCACTTCCAAATCAGTGCTACGAGCATCGGTTCTAACTTTTATGTGTCAGCATGAAGACCTTATATATTGAACATATATCTTATACAGCGTGTCTAAAAAGTCCCGGGACGGTTGGATATTTCCAAAGGTCAAATATTTTTCAAAAAAGTGAAAGTCATTTCTGAAGTAAATTTTAACAAGGAATTCAATGGTGACCTTCATTTTGACCTTGAAGTTGACCTTTATGGCTTTTTGAAGGTCAACTTTTTTTTCATAGAAACCCCCTTTTTACATCTGTAATCGATTGAGCGGTAAATTCTACGTTCAGGTACATGCCCAAGTCATAGGTCAATTGTAATGTTCAAGGTCAGTTAAAGGTTATTTGAAATTAACAAAGTTTTCCAAGAGTTCAGTGCAATTCCTGAAGTAAATTTCAACGAGAAATTCATTGGTGAGCTCTTTATTGATCTTGGTGATGATCTTCAAGGTTTTTTCAAGGTTTTTTTCAAGCAGTTTACGTTTTCCGTTTAGCATTACACAGGAACAACGACGTGGAAGTAGCAAATTCTGTTCCTTTTGGAGTGCTTCATTAGTGTGAGTTCCCTTGCCTCTCACGTTTCGGAGTGCTTGATTAGCGTGAGTCCCCTTGCCTCTCACGCTCCAGTGAAGGTGTTCGAACTGAAAACCTTGAGCTTCTTGACAAAAAGCTATGCGTTTATGAAAATGAGTTACAGCATTACGAAGCCTGTTGCAGAATCCGATTCTGCAATTCGTCTAAGCTTCGCGGTTGCGTTGATTATACTTTGCTCTTTAAATAACCCCAAAGAAAATAGTCGAGAAGCGTCAGATCAGGAGATCTAACAGGCCACTCGATTTCACCCCTTCTTTCAATCCACCTTTGAAAGAACTGAGTATCCAAATATGCTCGAACCTCCCTACCGGATTGAGCCACTGCTCCGTACTGCTGGAACCAAATATTTAAAAAATTATCGCCTTTAATCTCCCTTATTCTTGGTGCAATTTGGTTTCTGAGAAGCTCTTCATATGCACGGGCATTGAGATTACCATCGATAAAGAAAGGGCCTATCAATGTATCATTCAACATACCGGTCCCAACATTAATCAATTGTGGATATTGTGTGTGACTCTCCAACATCCAATCAGGATTTGTGTCTGACCAATATCTACAATTTTGCCTCTTAACTTCACCTTTTAAAGTGAAAGTAGATACATCTGAAAATACTTTATTGTACAAAAAAAGAGGATCTCTATCAATTCTGTTCATCATAATTTCACCAAATTGAACCCGACGATAAGGATCGTCTTCATTGAGCTCTTGTACCAGATGAACTTTGTGAGGATGGAAATTAATGCTTTTTGAAATATTTCGCACTGTCTCAGGAGCAACGTAACGCTCATCACTAGCTCGACGTAAACTAAGGTTTGGGTTTTCAACATATGCTTGGGCAATGCCCATCTGCATCTACTCAGATCCTGCAGATTTTGGCTGACCAGTTCTCTGAAGGTCTTTGATTGATCCATGATTTATAAAGCGCCTTACAGTTCTTTCAATTGTTGATTTTGAGACAGGATTTAACCCTTCTCCATTACGAAAAGTGCAATTAAAAAGCAAACGAACTTGATTATAAGATCGAACTCGATTTCCCCAACCTCGTATCGCCTTAGGTATTGACTTAGGTATCAAAAAACGGTATAGAGCTGTATAACTCTTCGGGGAGGAACAGAACTCTCACCAGAACACCTGGAACTTTTAATGAAAAATTTCCTTATGATTTGCAATATTCAAAACGCTGTAACCAAGATGAATACAGAGCTATCCAATGAATTTCGCGTTCAAATTTCCTTCAGGAATTGCACTCACCTCTTGAAAACCTTTGTTAATTTCAAATAACCTCGAATTGACCTTGGAAGTTACAATTGACCTATGACTTGGGTACGTATCTAAACATAAAATTTTCCGCTCTATCGATTGCAGATATAAAAAAGGGTTTCCATTTAAAAAAACAAGGTTGACCTTCAAAAAGTCTTGAAGGTCAACTTCAAGGTCAAAATAAAGGTCACCATTGGATTTCTCGTTGAAATTTACTTTAGAAATTACCCTGACCTCTCAGAAGACTTTGTTAATTTCAAAGAACTTTTAACTGACCTTGACCGTTACAACTGACCTATGACTTTGGTACGTACCTGAACGTAGAATTTTTCGCTCTATCGATTGCAGATTTAAAAAAAGGGGGTTTCGATTTGAAAAAAAAAATTGATCTTCAAAAAGCTATGAAGTTCAACTTCAAGGTCAAAATCAAGGTCACCATTGAATTCCTCGTTAAGATTTACTTCAAAAATGACCTTCACTTTTTTGGAAAATATTTTACCTAAGGAAATATACAACCGTCCCGGGACTTTTTAGACTCCCTGTATATTGAACATATGCATTGAATTTAGTTATGATCAGTCTATCAAGAAGATGTTGGCAAGTAGCCAGAGAATTCGATAGAATGAAGAGCGTCTGGATATACTGGTGTAATTTCTTTACAGGGAAAGAAAAATTAGTACAGTCCGTGTTTATACTGGAGAAAAGAATCTGGTAATAGACCTGACTAAGATCCATCTTCTAGATGTACTGGACCGAACGAAGTTTGTCAAGGATTGGCCAAATTCACCAAACCATAAACAACGAGGGGCGTAAGCATTATTTCTGTTGGAATTTTGTCTTAAATTTGTTGTTGTATTTTTGCAATTTTTGTTTTATAATGTCATAACTAACGTGAAAATGTTTGTACGCGAAAATCAATTTTTATAAAAGTGCTGATTTTTAATTGTGTTTCTTTCTCGCTTCGCAAACATTTTTCACGATCAACAAAATTAAAATATTCGAAATCTAAGATCAAACATTTTTCCATTTAAAGTAATAAAAAGCAAAATAAAAATGAAAGCACTCTAATTGCAACCCTTAAATTTTAAACTATTTTAATTGTCGTTTTCAAATTTTTTGATTTAAATACATTGTATTCAAATGCTCAATAATTCACACGTATAAAATGTAAAGTAGTAAAGTTTTTAATTAAAAAATTTTAAGCGAAACGCAGATAAACCCCAAATTTAGAATTTTTTACTGTTCTAAATTATAAAGTTCAAATATTCAGATTCAATCTTAAAATTAAAAATCCACGTTATCATTTTCAATTCTCTAAATTAAAGAATCAATCAATGAACTTCAAAATTTTCGACATTTTATTATTTTCAGCAATTTAGGTCTGCATTTTTACATTCTTTAAATTAAAAATGACAGCTTAAAAATAAAAATCGAAAATCGAACATTTTTAAATTACAAGATTTTTGAATTACGCATTGTAAAATGAATGGTAAATAATTGAAAAAGATCACAATTCAACTCATCATTTTGAAATTTGTTAAAATCGAACTTTCAAACAGATTTTTTTTCTAAAGATTTATCAATTTCCCGTTCAAAAAATAAATTCTTTAAAATATACTGTTTTGAGGAACCTGATTTCACTTCGGCTAAACGTGTATATGTCTTTTTGAAAGATAAACTCTTCCTCTTGTTATCCTTCGAAAATTTTGGTAATGCCTAGTCACACCTGGTTATATAACGTATAACCTAAACACTGAGTGACTGTTAATGACTGAAAGCGAACTGTAGCGACTGTCCTGCGACATTTTTGCCATTGACGGAAAATTACTGAATCAAACGACACGATTAACCGCCGAGGATACTGTCCGCTTTTTTTCATATACTCCTGCGTTGTTGTGCAGTTGATCCGATGACTTAACAGGGTCACTCTCTCGTCCCTTTGGACCACCTTTTCCTCTATAATGGCAACTTTTCTGGTGGGACTCTAGTGTATTATATGTACTGGCAAGTGCGTTGCTGGCCATTTTTCAGCCATCGAAAGACGAAATTTTTTTGTAACGGCATATTATCGGGACTTGCAATATCTAAGTTTATATTCTGTTGTGAGGATTCTTTTAAAAAAGTCAGAGCACCAGTTGAAGTGAAACGCGGAATTAAATCGATTTTTATTTTAAAGTCAGTTTTTTTGCTTTAATTCAAAATCTAAATTTTTTGCTTAGCTGAAAAAAGATGCACAATAAAGTTTTATATCTAGGTATATCCTTTAAAAATTAAAATCCAAAATTTGTTTGATAGCCTCCAGTTTATGTTTTGAATTTCTGCCTGTAAAGAAAAGTAACTATTTTTGAAAATAGGAATAATAAATATATTATTCTCCATATAATTTTTCTATGCTTTAACTGAAAATCGAATATATCTGCGAAAAGATGCCCTAAAAAGTACCTCAAAATACAAAATTAGGGGACAAGAACTTGAATGTTGTGCTTATAACTCAAGAACTCTACTAAATAGCTAATTTAACTAACGCCTATGCTTACCTCCATGTGTAATTTTTCATCTGTAAATAAAGCACAAAGCTGTTCTCTAAACTTATTATGACTACAATTACAAACCGTGAACATATCAAATAAGGAGGTAGATCGAATCCGAAAGTCATCCAGCTTAAGTTTTTCCCGCCAACGACTAAAAACTTCTACACGGAGAAAAATAGATATTGAAAAGCAGATATTAAAAACTTTGATATTTAACCATAATATATAGATATTACGGCATACTTTCTAATATCTTCCATTCAACATACAGAATATCAAAGGGCAATATCTGTTTATAGTGAAAGTATAAAATATGTGATACTGACAGTTAATACCTAAGTTATTAAAGAAACTAAATTTTATTAGAGCAAGGTCGCTGACGTGTGGCGTGGCGACAAAAGATTTTGTCTGTATCTTGAGCTTTCATCGTGTGTATTGTGGTTTTTCGGATATCTATTGCACTATACGTTTTGGTGGAAAATGGATTTAATGCTTTAGGATATGTTATAATTTTCTCAAGAAAATGAGGACTCAGATACAGGCATCTTTTATATTAGCCTTGAACAGTGTGTTATCTGTTTAATAGGGTGGCCCAAAAAATCACATTTAAGAAATTTTAACGGGCTTGTTGGCCAAATCGTTCTCGCAGGCAAATAAATGTATGCCTATTTTTTTATTTTCAAAACAAAATATTTTTAGAACTCGCTCTGAGGATTCAAAGTTTCCTGATTTGAAGTAAAGAAATCCTTACACCAGCTTCAGGTTTAACCCAGAGTGTAGCTATAGATTTATTAACTTATTATTAATCGACCATTCAACTCATTGTCAGTCACCGCAGCTTGGGATGACAGCAAATACGGTGTACAATAAGCGGACCGACTGAGGGTCAACTTTTTTTGCAGCCGTCCACCTGAAGTCCCTTCAGCCGGTGTTCAACTTAAATGAGTCATTTTTCATAAGCTTTTCTTACGCTTTCCTCAATTTAAATTATACTTTTAATCATTTTTTTTAGAAATCTATTCTCAATAGTCTAAAGAATGTCTCTTCAAAATTTCAAGTTACACAAGTATATCTGAGGGTCACAATAAGCCTCCAAAAATTGCTATTTTATGCCATTTTTGATATGCCTAAAACTTTTGCATAATATTTCTGAGATATAAAATGGCGATAAATGCAATGTTCATTGATAAGCGAACAAGTATATTAAATATCAAATAAATTGGCTTATAATTTCCTGTCCAAAATCGAAGAAATAAAAATTGGAAAGATTTTACATGTTAAACTCCATAAGATATAAAAATGGCCAGAGCGAGTTCTAAAAATATTTTTTTTCGAAAATAAAAAAATAGGCATACATTTATTTGCCTACTAGAACGATTTGGCCAACAAGCCCGTTACAATTTCTCAAATGTGATTTTTTGGGCCACCCTACTGTTTAACAAAAAAATCGCATAATTATGCAAAAAGGCGAATGCTTAAGGATGCGGATTTTTAAAACAGAGGAATACGATATTAACATTCTTTTGCATTTTATAGAAAATGACATGCTTTACAGGTAATTTTTTTCACAATTAACAAATATTTCTGGAATATCTTTGATTCTGCCCTTTAATATCTTGGATATTGTCAGTTAAAATCTTCTTTTTAATATCTACGGATGCTCTACTTCAGTATCTAGATTTCTGTCCCATAGTTAAATCGCTAAGATATTACCTATTAATATCTGGATAGTCTGTGCTAACATCTATTTTTCTCCGTGCATAACTACTCATAGTACATACTTCACTACATATTCTTAGTTGCTTATTACAAGTTCTGAAAAAAGTCCATGCTTACCACAGTTCTAACACCCGGATCTTGTAGCAAATTCCATTGTGTGCTTGTTATAGTAGAAGATATCAAATGTGGTGGAGAATTACTATGCATGATGGAAACTGCGCGATCGGAGTAGCGGATGATCGCTAAGGGAGAAACCGATGGAATGCTTCCGTATGAGCTAAAATTGGGTATATCTGTACATTCGTAAGCTTCGTGGCATACACCCGAACATTAGTTGAGAATACATTAGTGTAACTAAGTACGAGGGTAGTTCAATAAGTCCTTAGAATGAAGTATAAAAACAATTTTTTTTGGGTAAATTTTTTTTTATTTTTCAACATAATCTCCTTGGAGCT
>NC_046658.1:47622796-47630801 GCF_010883055.1 Belonocnema kinseyi | reverse complement strand
GTAAACTCAGAAGATGTGGACTGTGACTGCACCATATATCTAGTCGGGAGTGGTGCTGACTGAAAACAGATGATTCGGAGCGATTCGCGCGCCACCTGTTGGTCATTCTAAGGACTTATTGAACTACCCTCGTAGCATTATTGAATAAATTGCTAGTATTGCCAATTGGATTCTGTTAACATCCTTGACTACACTTATTATTATTATTAACGTTGCTATTACGGTTATTTTTATTACCGTTCTTTGGTTTGGGTTTTCGTGAAATCTTCTAACCTTTTATTTTCTTCCATGACCGAATTGCAACCTAAAAATAAAATCTTTTTTATTTTTATTTGATTAAACTATTGTTCTTTCTTTTTGAAATTTGTGTTGGTATAAAAATTACAAGAAATTATCCACTTTAAACTAAGGCTAAATTGTTCATTTATTGATACATGTTTATTTTTGAGTGAATGACTAAATTCATAATTTGAGATACATAATTTTAACTCTAAACCAACCTTTTCCCCAGAATTTAATTAATTTTACTGTTTCAAATTTCAATTTGTTCAGAGTTTAAATTATACATGTTAAATGTTAAATTGAGCCATTTTCTTTTTTCTGTGTTTGAGTTGCAATATAAAAATACAATTTTATTTTTAATTAGTTTATACTAACCCGTGCGGAAATAGCCCGGGCTAGCCCTGGTAGAACAAGGTTTTCTGGTCGGGGACTGACCGGGCTGTGTTTCTTTTTAAAAGCCTAGCCATGCACTGGTAGGATACTCGCTAGGCAAAATTAATGCACAACCCCAGTCGTGGGCGCTGTTTGGCAATAATAACATTGTTAAACTTTATTTATAACTTAATTACTTTGTCTGATTTCATTAAAAAAATGGATGCGTATACCCGCATGGATGTTCCACGGGTGAAAATATTCTGGGTTTATATCTTTTTGACACCACAAATTTGAAGGTTTCATCAGTTTAGACTTACAAACAATGCATTTTGTGACAAAAACTTGATAACACTTTTTTGAAATTCGAACTGTTTTTTAAGCAAAAAATTCGAAATCACATCTTTATGAAAAATTGCAAATGTTTAGAAAAAATTTACATTTTATATCAATGTTAGACTCTGTCAAATAGTATAAAACACCTAAAAACCAAACTTTACACGAAAGTTCAGAAAATTGTATTATTAACATGTTTTCAACATTCACAATCAAATTTCGGAGATCCTTCGTTAAAAATTTTAATTTTGTATAAAAAACTACATTTCGTGTCATTGTAAAAAGTTTTCAAATAGTCTAAAATGGAAAAAAACAAAATAGCACGCGATGAAAAATTGTAATCGATTTAAATAATTTATATAAAAAGTATTTTATTGATATTCGTGTTAAAAGTTCGTGTATTTTACATTCGCATAACGACGCATAATAATAAATAATTAGAAAAATAGAACTTAAAATTTGGTACTTTAACTTTTCTGAACTGTACCTTATGAAAATGGCTAATTCAACGAGTTTCAACTTGTCGGTTTTGCAGTGGTTAGCACTCCCGACTGCTATGCATAAAATTTAGGTATAAACATGTACGTTCGATATCCCGTAGAGTTCGAAATTTTCTTTGTAATATAATGTTTAAAAATGTAATATATGTATTTACTCTAAACAGGACTATTAATATTAAGAGTCAAAATACTCGTAATCATTTAATATTTATTTTTTAAATATTTGTTGACTCTCACCGACTACGTGAAAATAGTTAATTTTGTCTGTGTGCTGGGCATGTGGAATGTCATATATTAATATGCTCCAATTCTACAGTAAAAAATAATCAAATTGATCCCCTTATTCAGTGACTGATGATCTTTATACAATTGATAACCGAATCATTTAAATCACACACCAAATAGTAACACACCAATTGATCTTGTCCGGGCCACAGTCGGACTCCCCGGCCAGCTCCCGGCCATGCTCCATGGCCGAACGCTGGCCAGCCCAGCATGACGATGCTGGTGGGATTCCGACAAGAAATCCCGGCTACAGCCCGACTTAAAGTCGGGCTCCCCGGCCAGCTCCCGACTTAAAACCGGGCTCTGTAGCCGTAGACTGGCCAGCCCCCGACTTAAATTTCGACCCGGGTAGATTTTTGTTTTTAAATTTTAGTTTGTTCGAGAATTACCAGAGACTATCTGTTTCAAATAAAATGACAATTGTCCATTTTATTTGTAAATTTATGTATAGATTTTTCAGTGAAGATCTAAATTTATCATTCAATAATTTATCAATAATTTAGTAATACCATCATAATTTGAACACTGGACATACTTTTTCCCTAGAATTTTAACAATTTTACTATTTCAAATATAAATTGCCGTATGGTGCCACAAGTTTTATATCTTTAGATTTAGATAAATCAGTTAAGTTTCAATTAGATATTTGAATATTTGATTGGTTAAAAGACTTTTTACATATACGACATAAAATCAATAGCTTTATTATTTTGTAAAAGTATATTTCATTATTTATATTTGCGTGAAAACAAAAATCAAATCTTAAATAGCCATTTGATTTATGTTAATGCGCTATGGTTCGTTTCAGAACATCACGCGACTCTTATTTTTAGTATAGTGGTTTCAAAATATTGCAAAGGATTTATACTGAAATGTGCAAAGTTTTATTTTTCTTCTTTCAAAGCACAGTAACAATTTTCATTATTGAATCCATTACAAAATAAAACAGAACGTTTTATAAATACACGGGAACCCGAATTTTATTAAACTGGATTTGTGTTCTTCGAGAAATTATGCTGCGCTGCGGTTCCCACTGAGGAGCCACGGGCCCGAAAGGGGAGGACGTCCTTGGTCAATCATGCATAACAAAACAGTAGCATCGTGATAAAGCGCTATACACTAAGGGCTCTGATCTTTATATAATGTTTTGTATGTAACAGTTTTATAAATGTTTTGTATGTGTAAGTTTTGTATGTAGGAGTTAGGTATAAACTTTGTTTATACCTAAATTTGTATATTTACTCTAATTGTGGATATGCAATAAACGAAATATTAATACCAAAAAGTCTCTCCGTGCGATAAGTTCAGTTCTATAATGCCTAGGTCTATTATAATGAAATTCCCTTGCATATTCGCCAGAATTCAATTGGGATCAATTCCAAAGAGATACTCAGAAAATCATGGCGAATAGTTCTGTTTGTTCATTCACAAATTTCCTAAGGCGAAGTTATAGGATGGCACTTAAACTGTAAGTATTGAGGGACACTCAGAGGCTTAGGGAATTCGTTTATGGCTGTAGATCCTTTACTCCTGGATTTCGAAAACGAAACCAGTAGAATAGAGGACCTCTATTGGTAATTGGAATCAAAATGGGAATTTAAGCGTGGCTCTACAATAGTTTCCTGAATGAAAGGGCGGAGGGTAGGAGTTAGAGGACATTGGAAAATTTTATACACATAGAGAGGATCGTCCCGCGATCCAATATTTATTATTGAACGAAATTCTAATTATGAATGCCCTTTTATTTATTATATAAAATTTGGCGACTGTCGCCTTGCCCTGAGTAAGGGCCCTTTTCTTTATGTCTTTCGATCCTCTACCACAGGTCAGGTAGCTTTAAAAACGGAAATCTATTGATGCAGTTTACTCAAAATTGTTACTTAAGTTCAACGGAATTTATCTTAATAAAGAAAATGTATGAAAAATAATAGTTTTCAATATATAATCCTAAACAAGTGTAGTGCGTACAATCAAAGCTCGGGAAATAGTATAATCAATCAGGATTCAACAGCCATCCAAATTACATCATGTGTGTTATTTCGAAGTGTCCTGTGACGTCACAACAAGGAAAGCTAACTCTAATCAATAATCCGATAAATTCAGTTCTTGTTTTTACCTTTCAATTATTATTATGCCGATAAACGATGCGAAGCAAACATCTCAAAATTTAAAATAATACGAAACATGATTGACGATCAAATATCGGGTTGTAAATATTACATATTATTATAATTAGTGCTGAGACTATATTTGGTGAATTTTCTAGTACAATATTGTTAGAATAAATTAACTCATATAATAGTGTTGCTTTCGAGCCGAAAAAATCGGTTACCTCTCTCTACTTTATTCGGCTCCCAAAAGGTTTTTCGACATGTCCTACTCGATGAATCTTTCGTTTTGATTGTCTTGGATCGTCTAGTTTTCCACTTATTTTTAATTGTGAAGTTTGGATGTCAAATATTGGAAGAAAAATACAAAATGAACAAAGAAATACACATGTACGTTCATTTATCATAAGCAGAATAAAAAAACAGGCTACTTGACAAGTGTCAAATGTACTTGACATCTCTCGGTTGAACTAATACTTTCGTGGAAACGAGAAGAGACGAAACGATAATTTTGACAATTGAACGAGACATTTTCTGATTTAGTATGTTTTTCGTCAAATATCGCGCGAATGAAACACTATTATATATCACTTTAAATATTTATAATTCGATCAAAAGACTTATTTATATGTGCTTAATATATGCTTATTCGTCCATGCTTGTTTATCCGACACTAGAAAGTCACACGCGCTTCTTCGTCACATTCTCCCTAGGGAAATTTTGAAAATCTTAGCTCAAATATTTGGAATGGTAGTTTGCCAAAAAGTCGACCACTTTAAAGGCATGTGATACTTACAGTTTCCCCGACTTTCTTCCACAAAACTGAAAATTTGTAAAAACTGAATTCGGAGATACTATAAAACATCATAACGGACGTTCCCAGACTCTATTTTCAGGAATAATAACAAAAAAAATTTATTGTGCTAAGTAAAAATTTTATGCATATGCATTATTTTGAGCTTACGTCATTTTTCATCTCTGCCTCACCAATAATCTGGAAATTATTTATGAAATAAAATTTTTTCATTGCCTGCAAACAAGGTTAGTTCCGGGAGATTAGTTACTATGTTTATTTGTAAGGCCAAAGTTTTCGTGCAAAAATATTGTGTAGTTTGAAAGTAACGCTCGGTTAAATTGTAACACACATAACCTTGAAATATACACGCACGTTAGCAATATAAAAAAAATTTTAATAAAAAGACATAAAAAAATGTGCGTGGACGTCCGTTAGCATGTTCGCTATCATTTCTCAGATTTTGATGGCAAACTATTTCTTATCCTAGGAAAAAAGTCAGGGAATCTAACACTGAAAAAATCCATACCATTTCCTAAGCGCTATGCAAATTAATCATATTTTGCCAAATTAAAACTTTTTTGAATTAACCCACAGAAAAAGTGTGTCGGAACGTCCGTTAGCATGTTCGCTATCATTTCCCAAATGTTGAAGAAAAAATATTTATTTGATACAAGCCGGGCTTTGTGGATGGAATTTATACCCAACTTGATCTAAAAGTAATGGTGGTGTTGGATGTTCGGTATGTGAGAGAGATGTATCTCAACGATACCGTATGGAGGGCCGTTCGTACCCATCCGTGGTAGAGGCGAGGTGCATCCTTGGTCAGCAGGAGGTACCTGCAAGCCTGAAGGCCAACCATGGGCTTGTTGCCCGGTGCTGGTGGGGGGCCCTAGCACGCACAGGACGTGAGGGCTGCTGGTCATGTGTTGTTGACGGGCACAATCACGCGTGAGGCGCGTTGGACCTCGGTCACGGGTTCGGTCTTGATGACCTTTTTTTTTAGGGGTGAAGCTCCGTCGTCAGTGCGAGCAGAATTTTGACCTAGAAGCCCAGGTCACGTCGAAACTCTCCACAAGCATGCTTGGCCGGAGGAGTTACTGGTGAGCGCAGAAGTTTGTGTTCGTCCAGTATTAGGACATTGTCGTCACTTGCGGCGAGAGGGGGTGCGAGGAGCGGTGGTGTCAGGGGTTGCGTAGAGCCTGGTGTAATCCAGGCGGCCCGAAAACACCGACGAAGAAGTGGAAGCGAGAGGCCGAATGAATCGGAATCTCTCCGAGGTTGGCACTAGTACGACAGAAAATACTATTGCCTTTGGCGTGGAGTTGGAGGAGAACGGCTGCAAACTTTAAGCTGAAGACCAGCTTGCAGGGCGTCGCGGAGTGAGGCTAAGCGACGGCGGAATCGGGTTCGCTTGCCGGGACGGGGACGGGAAGTTTTCGCCTGACCAGATATAGGTGGAGGAGAGAGGCAGGATGCACAGAAGGTGAGGAGCGTCGGGGGCGCAAAAAGGGCTTACCGATCCTCAAGGAAGAAAAGCTAAAGGCGACCGGAGCCGTAAGGAAAGCTTACCGAGCTTGTAAATAAGAGAAGAAGGGGCGACAGGAGCTGCGAAAAAGCTTAACGACCCCGAAAAAGTAGGTAGATAGGAAAGCAAGTCGAGGCGGGGATGCGATGAGCGTACCGTCCTCTGAAAAAAAGTATAGAGAGAGGGCGGAGCTGCAAAGAGCTTACTGACCCTGAAAAGAGAGAGAGAATAGAGTTTGTCGGGGCTGCTATGAGCGTACCGACTGGAGTTGAGGTTGGAATGAGAGAGAGGGAGGATAAGGAGAGGATGGCGAAAAGCGGGAGGAATAATGGGATAAATACTCGAGACAGCGAGAAGGAAACAAAAGAACGAGACCTGCGAATTAATTTTAGATTTCGAATGCACTCTTTACTCTCAAAAAATGGCTCACAGAAGTTAGCCGAAGGCGACCAGAGGACTGAGGTTACCCAACTGGTTGCCCGAGCAAGAGTGCGTACTTTCGCCTGTACGCACCCCTTTTTATTTGCATTAGCCGAGAGGCGGGCCGGTCGTCGATTGGCCCTATCCTCTCGGCCACTCGTGTGAAGGATGGAGGGGCGTAGCGGCTGCCCCGTCCATCCCTACTCTCGCAAAGCTGAGCGCGTCACTCAGCTCGATGTTCCGTTTGCGAAACGAAAATACGGGTAGCGGAAAAACGAGTCGGAAATACGGATACAAAAAGAAAAGAAAATACTTCAATGTTAAACGTAATACAATATAACGATGAAGGTAAAAGAATTTGAACATAAAATTAATATTTAAAGAGAGAACAAAAATTCATAAACACAAAAGCTGCTATAACATATATATGGAGAAATAAATTCCTAGGCAAATTATAATTATATTAAAGCTAAAGATAAAAGAGAAAACAAACTAAACATATAACTAAGAAATTAAAACCGGCGATAGACATAATAATAAAATATAATCAAAATAAGAAATTAAAACTAGCGATAGACATAACAATCAAAAATAAATATATATGAGGATAAAGTAAGGACTTCCCTTTTTGTTTCCTAACCCCTGATAAAAATATAAAAGGGACACACTACCAATTATTGTATAATTTTAAAATCGCGAAAGTCAAAAATGTTAAAAGTAGTTTTTCCCTTTAACGTATCGAATAAGTGGTTGGCGACCGCTGGCCGCTTTCCACGCTTAGAGAAGAGAGAGAGAAACGAGAGAGAGAGATGTCATGACGCGCAGTGACTCAGATTCACGGGCCTGGCGCGTGATGGGGAAACCTTCCACCACAGATGCGCCAGGTGTGAGTTGATACCTCTCTATCTTCCCTAGGTAACAGCACGTTAAAGGGTCGTGTTTGCCTTGGGAGAAAATAAGGTCGTTTAATAGCCACTCTAAAGTAATTTAGTCGGAAGGTTTTCCCAGCCTGGTTTATGTTTTGTAAACACAGGCAGGGATTAATTCCTGACAAATTGTTCAGAGTGGTTCTCAATTATGGGGACTGTAACATATTATTCCAGAAAAAACAGCCGCGGGAACCTAAAACTGGGTGAATCGACAATTTTCTAAGTATCACATGCCCTTAAGTCCCGGTTATTTTCCACTTTTTTAAAGCTGATGAGACTTTATTTAGAAAATATAAATATTTATGATTGCATGTGACACGGCCCGGCCCACTCTGTGAGTGTTGGGAGAAAAAATTTTCAAAATGATGAGAGCCGATTTCACAAAAAGTTGCTAATTTATAATGAACAATTGCATTTTTATAAACAGGAGTCTGAGATTTACTTACGATTTT
>NC_046658.1:47616472-47622696 GCF_010883055.1 Belonocnema kinseyi | reverse complement strand
TGTAAAGGAACTTTTATCTCTGATCCAATTTGTATTAATGTACAAGCATTATAAAAATAATATGCTCATGTTTATAAACAAATACTGTAAACAAATGAAGAGTTTAAGCAATTTTTGAAAGCTTCAGATAGTTCTTTACAACAGTTTGTTTCAATTGGTTTCCTAGCGATATTTCAGAGAAGTAAATTGACATTTTTAAGGGTCAGGAAGTTTGTTTAAAATCTTCGCATTATGCAGAAGATACTATATGAAGCGTAAAGGCACATAGATTTATTTGTCCCGAATTGCGAACTTGTTTATAAAAAATGACATTGTTACATTCTCATCAGAGAAGGTATTAGATTTGTGTAGAATTTGACCCCCCTCCCCCAGTTTTGATCAAATGTCGATGTCTTGAGACCCCCGGAATCCGAAAACCAGGTTTTTAAGAATGCGTCTGACTGTAACCTTTCTGTATATCTGTATGTATGCATGCCTGTCTGTAAACTCTATAAATAAGACAAATTAGTCTATTAGATTGGGCTTTGGTACACTCGTGTAGTGTCCTACACTAAAGGTCAAGTTCATTAGCTACCAGAGTTGTAGCATTCAAAAAATTCCAAAAAACACACGAAAATAAGTATTTTAAGCTAAATAACGCCCGATGAGAAAAATTAAAGAAGAGAAAAATGTTGCTTCTTAAATGCCTTACAAGATTATCATAACAGCTTTTTGAATTGTCTTGAAAAATCCAAAATTCGAATTTTGATAGCATACAAAATAATAAAAAATCCAAACATTACATTTTTCAGCCAAACTGAAAAATACGGTAAAAGATGAGTTCACGGAAATTGTGCATTTTAAAAAGATCTACAAATTTGTAATCATGTAACTTTTCATGTTTTTAATGCTATTTTTTACGATTAAAACTAAAAACAGAACTATCAAAAAATTATTCATGACCAATAAATCGTTTTTACATTCCCATAAGAGAAGGTATTAGATATGTGTAAAATTTTATAACCCCCCCCCCCCTCCCAGTTTTGGTTAAATGTCCACGTTTAGTGACCCCCTCAAAATTCAAGAATTCTCCGTACGGTTATTCATAGCATTTAAATAGTCAAACAATTTGTCCCAATGACTTTTTCATAAAATTGAAAATTATTAGATTTATAGCATTTACAAAATTCCAAAAATCACGCGAAAATGAACCTTTTAAGATAAAAAACAGACGATTTGAAAAAATGCAAAGAAAAGAAAAAGTTTGCTTTCTGAATGTCCTAGAAGATTATCATAACAACTTTTTGAATTTTCTTGATAAATCAAAATTTCAAATTTTGACAGCATACAAAATAATGAAGAATCCAAACGTTACATTTTTCATGCAACAATTTCACAGTATTTCAAAGATCCTCAAATCTATTAATGCATTTTCAAAAAAATAAATATATATAAATTTTACGGGTTTGAGGGCCTCCGCTCCCTGTACATAAGAATTACATTTCATCCTTAATTTAAGTTATCAAAGCTGCTTATCTTTTAATGTTTTGCCTTACATAAAAACAAAATTAAATGGCGATAACAAAAAATAATACTAATAATTCTATTAATGAGCGATCTTCCAGTGCTTCCGTTTCCTCTTACCATGAAAAACAAACATTTTCCACGATTTTGAATTTATCTTTTGCTTTTTAATTTACTTTTTCAGGATCAAACGATTGGCGCAGCCCTATTCCCCTGCTTTTCCTTACTTCTTCCAATTTCTTTATCTACATCACTCCCTGTCTGACGGAGTAGATCCAAAGCTGACGCTTTAGCCCCCGCGACCATCGTCCCACTTATCAATGCAAGTTACAAATTATAATAATATACATTTATGGGAATGATATAAAATTTCAGGGATAAATTCGAGTGCGAAGCACGAGATACATGATAAGAATGTGTTCGTTAAAGCCGAAGGAGCTTTAACAAAAGAGAATTCACAATCACCAAATTACTTTCTCGATGGTTTTACGTTTAGCTTTGAAAAGTCTATACTCAAAGATCGAGCGCTTAGCGCGAGAAAAATATATTATCGAGCGCGAGAACCAACAGTCGCGCGCCCTAGACGCGATAAAACTAATCGAAACAAAGTTCTAAAAAGAGTACCTCAAACTTCCTAAAATTCTATAAACAGAGACTTCGTATTTACCATTTGTTTATAACAATCACATTTTTGTTAAATGTCAATTCACTCATCTGGAACATCACGGACAAACCAAATGAAGCAAATTCCAACAAAAAAATATCTCAAACTCTAAATAATTGTACAAATTAAGAATTTCATTATGCATACCGCTTGTTTATAACAATAATTTTTTTTTTTATAAGATGGCAGTGTCCTGCTCCGGAACATCATTGGCGAAACAATTGCAATAAGTTTACAAAAACGGCTTCAAACTCTAAAAAATTTCTTAAACAGCGAATTCGCTTCTGTCATTTATTTATAACAACCACATTTTACAATAAATGTCACTGTAGTCCTTTGAAATATTAGTGACCAGCCAACCGAATCAAAGATCTGAAAAAAGTACCTCAAATTGAAAAAATGGTTTTTTAACTGATTTTATGCCGTTTGTCTATAGCAACCACATTTTTTCAAAATGTTCACATTCTTCATGTAATCACATTCTTCATGTAATAGCAATGTATTATGTACTGCTCCGGGATATCATTTGGCAAACCAATTTAAACAATTCTTTATAAGAAGTTCCTCAAGCTTTCGAAAATTACTTAAACTCTATTTGTTTATATTTCTTTTTCATGAGGTGAGCTTTTTAATGGCGTAAATTTTTTAATATACTTTTTTGACATATTTAAATATAATTTGACCCCAGGAGTGCGAAAATAATAATTTTTTTAAGTGTCGGTGTGTGCGGATTGTGTGTGTATTCAACTTTTTTTGTTTACCGTATCTCGGAAAGTAAACGAAACATGAACCTGGATAAAGTGCAGTTCCGATTCGTATCCAGGACTGATCGGTTTACCCATTGTTGAAAGTTTCTTGACCTACCATTACCGATGTATGAAGTTTTGAAAATGATTTATTCTGATTATATGAGAGAGCCTTATTTGATATTTAAAATATTACAATATTATATGCAGTGTACTTGTTTGCCTTCATAAGAGGCATTGATTGGCCTATCGATAAACCTTTCATAACCCACTAATACATACTTATGAATTAATAAAAAAATGGTTTATTGTGTTTATATAGGAATTCTTTTTTTTTACAAAATACGACAAAATTACATACAAAAAATATTTGTTTACCTCCTTGCGACCATCCATAGATTGACCTATTAATTAACTTTTTATGACTTACCAGTACCGATTTATGTACAAACAACTTTTCAAGTTGGGAGGCACGTACTTCTGCGTAATCGCATATAATGCATGAGACGCAGTTTCACAACTAGATAAAGGAAGAAGTTATTGAATAGAAAATGTCTTACTTTTATAAATGTAAAAAACGAAAATAACAATTTCCATTATTCTTACATCAACACTGGACAATATGATAATATGAAATACTACAGTAGCACTCAGATGTCTGATGTCGATCGAAACTTTCTTTCTGCCATGTGAGATCGACAGAGACGATGATATAACAAATTCATTTGGAATGGGTTTAAATTAATTGTTTTCACTGCTCTTTTGCATCATTATTGCTCTAATGAATTCCAGATAATACTTAGCAACATATATCAGCGTCTCAGCTGGCGCTGTTCTCAAGGTTAAAGACAAGCTCATTTGATCGTACGAAATATTCCGATCAGTCCCATAGGTTTCAGCTGGCTAAGAAAATCAAAGCCTTACTGCTGATCGACGTGAGCTCACCATTGTGCTCATTCGCGTATGCCAGTCGCTTCGAGTCAACTGTCAGAACGTCATTAGGCGTTTACATAACAACGCTCCTGCTTTCTCACACCTGAGTACACCCCTCCTTCCCCAGCCACTCTTACCCATAATCACGGTACGCCGTCAATTTTTAGAATGTCTAAATCCAGAATGCTTAAATACATGGTTCACTGTATATTATATAAAATGTATGTGTGTTTCTTTGTTTATAAATTTTTTTATATTAGGAATATAAACGTACTACATCTGCTGTAATTTCTCGCGTCCTCGAGACGCGTGGACGCATTTATTGACAAACTTTTAAAGACCATTTTTCATTAATGGACAACTACTCAGTATGTTTGAAGAGAAGTTACATTCTTTCTATGAGGTTTTAATTCGACATATAAGACTACCGCAAGTCAAAAAGTTGTTTATTATAACAGAATAATCAATTAAAATCTAAGCAGGCTCTCAAATTTTCTGAAAATAAAATTTTCGGGAAGAGAAGCCTAAGCATGAAAATCATTGAAAGTATCCATTTTTGTCTTTTGTTAGGGATATCTTCCTCTATGAGAAAGCAAATTTATTGTATACTTGTCTGAAAAGGAACAAAGATTGAAAGAACTTGAAAGTAAACTCAGGGAAAACAATATCATAGTTCACAATTACAGAATAGTTGGGCCCAATATTATTGACGACGTTTGAAATGTCATATACGAAATGACAGAAATTGATCTTAACATAGGTACGGGAGAGCCTTTAGTAGTACATTTATAGGAAAATCATGCTAAAAACAATAAAATTCATGATTCAAGACGACCCTAAATATGCAAAGAAAGGGAAATTCAGCGGAAAAGAAACACTTTAAGAATTTAAGGGAGTCTGAATCCGAATCGAAATTAAAAAATATACTTTCGTAATAATACTTTACTTTTATCTTCAAAGAATTTTAAATTGCAGTAATCCTATAAATTCAAATACATAATATTTTCTTCTTCATTAAATGCTTCTTTTTTTATTTTAAAAATAATATATTATGAAATATAAATTTCTGTGAGATGGACTTGTAAAAACCATAAAATAAGTGTAACTTTCATCGATTTTCGTATTCATAACAAAGAACAAGGTTAACTCTCAAAATACTGTATGCAATTATGTTTTACTGAACCCACTGAAGAAAACACTATAGGAAATAAGAAACATTCGAAAATTTTAGTGATCTTTTTCAGAATCTTCGGAAAAGTTCTGACCGCATCTCGTGTCACTGCTTGTCGATAGTGTAATTTTCATTGAGGACTGTTGCTTACTTACTCGCCCACTCACTCACTCACTCACTCACGGGAGCAGGATATTCCTCTGGCTGAACATTTAGGCGCGGGACTTTTAGGGACCATGATGTGTAGCCGCCAGGTCGTTTAGGCGCGTAGCCGTTTAGCCTCCTGGGCATTCAGGCGCCGAGCCATTTAATTTTATTTGCGTATGGATTATGAATGTAAGGGAAACTATAAAAAGTGGGTTACTTTCAAGAGTAGATGATTTGAATTTGATTTTATCAAAAATATTGCTAATATTGTACCATAAATGGTATACAAAAATTATAAATCTGTTGGGACCTACACTAGGTTTTTTAATCGATATTAAAAACAAATGAATGCCGTAGTCGTGTATTTTAAATTTTAAATTTATTTATTTATATTTCACAACTAAATGAGATATTATTGATTTTTACATGACACTGTGACATTACACTCCATGCCTCCCGATACAAATGATCGACTTTGTGTCATAATTTTAGTTTTCAATTGGCTGAAATAATTTTATAAAGGGAAATTGCAAAGAAAATTGTATCTAATACAACTCATAGTACATATTTTTCACCGTGCAAACAAGAAATTTTATGAATAGCGGAGATACAGTAAATAAAAAAAATTATTGATCCAATCGAATATTTGAAAATTGGGAGTAATCACGCCTTCTTTGCAGTTATGATTTTTTTCTATTTCTAGTATCTCTGGAAAAATATTTGTTGTAGGGAGTCAAAAGAAAACAACTTAAATAACGTTTCAAATATAAAATACGGTTGCAAATACGACTGTTTATTTTTAGTTGGTAATAAGTAGAATACAGGAAAGATATATTCAGAACAGAATTAATATAACAAATTAATTAAATTTATATTTTACCATCACAATTAATTTGGACAAAAATCGAAAATATTCAGAGCAAAGTAAATAGTGAGACACCTGGCAGAATTCAGAAAGCATCGATACAGTCTGTCAAGTTAAAGCGTGGGTGGCTTTACTCGCAGTCGGTAAGGTGTATCGACATGATTTTGGTGTCAAAATATTAAGAAGAGCTCCCTC
>NC_046658.1:47614661-47616372 GCF_010883055.1 Belonocnema kinseyi | reverse complement strand
AGGGAGCTCTTCTTAATATTTTGACACCAAAATCATGTCGATACACCTTACCGACTGCGAGTAAAGCCACCCACGCTTTAACTTGACAGACTGTATAAGCTATTTGGGACAATACGACATTTATTCGAAAACAAATCGAAAACTTTCAGAACGAAATAGACGCAGAAGGACAATCAAAAAAGTTACAACAGGTTGGAAATCTTCGGAAAAGAGAGGCGTTTGGAAAAAAATCCAAAGCAAAGTTCATATAGAGTTTGTGAAGAAGAAGAAAGGCACTTATTATTGAACCTTTCCTTTTGTTGCGCCAGGAAAGCTAGGTTCTTAACTGGGTATAATTTTCAAAAAAGACAAAGATGGCAATCCGATCAGATTTTCGAAACAGAATGAAAAATTGGGTCAGATCATCTAGCGTTAAATTTCAGAATTGCATTAAAATTTAAAACGAGGACAGGCTATAAGTAAAAGAAACGAGAATTCACAGAGAAGAAGCTTGTTTGGGATCCAAATAAATAAAATAGATTCAAGGAAGCCATGAAAGGAAAGGAGGTTAAAAATTACAGAAAAGTAGTTTGGAAAAGTCTTGCACAATTGTTTAGAACAGAAGGAAACAAATAGGGAGATATTACGTAAGAACAAAGACAAATTCAAGGAAATTTATTTGCGAATGATGAAAGATATCAGGGACGATAGGTTAAAAAAAGTTGTGAATATTAAGAATATGTGTGATTCTTGGTGTCCTATTAGATTGTCTGTAAAGATGAAGAAAAGCATGATTGATAAAATAAATCAGAATAAATTAAAATTCATTCTAAACATTTATTAGAGACAAGAATAATCGATAGGGAAGATCGCGAAAATCCAGCAAATCTAAAACTGGCTAATAATGAAATAGAATTAATATAATTTAATAAATAAATAGAAAAAGTAAAGCTTAATAATTCATAAATATAATGAAAACAGTTAAAGCAACATTAAAGAAGGAATGACAATTAAATTAATTCATAATCCTTTTGCTAAATTTCAGTCGAATTATCAACTTGGTTAGAAATAAATTCAAGGCTAAAAGTAAATCACGCAGGATTCAAAAAAGCTCGGGCCATAAGAAGCCGCGTATTTACAATAAATTCACTGATTAGAAAAGAACTTAAACAGACAAGCGGCAAACTTTAAGCAGCATTTATTAACTTCAAATATAGTTTTGAGATGGTGGAGAAGAATCTATTATTTTCAAAGTTACTGCGAATTAGGGTATCAGGTAGAATGGTTAGAAGGATCAAATCTATTTACCTACATACTTCACTTTAGGTTATCACAGGGTAAAGCACCTCTGAACTATTGAACTTAAAAAAAGGACACTGAAGAAATACTTGGTGATTACTATCCGTACGATTATGGTTGAGAATTTCTGAGTTGATTAAAAAATATACCCTTTTCAACCAGCCATATTTCTACTTGAACTATAAAGATTCGTGTTTTCCCCAAGCATTGCATAATCGTTATCATTGTAACATAAACTGTTATACCAATTTGAAATTTAAAATCCCCGTTTTTAATATATTGAAAATATTGTGGGTTTAAATGCATGTACTTTTTCTGTAAAGTGCAGGAAAAGCAGACAGGTTGGTCGTTTTATTAATAGGAAAAAAAGTGCAACAGTATTGTTAATTACTTATTACAAATACTTTTTAAATCTAAAATTTCTCACCCGTTA
>NC_046658.1:47603851-47614561 GCF_010883055.1 Belonocnema kinseyi | reverse complement strand
AACATCGTCATCTTGAAGTTATTCATATTTATTGACGTTAATTTGATTGTTTTGATAAATTACAGATCTTATTTAGAACGTTAACAAATGAAAACAAATAATCCGTTTTTTTCGGCATGGCCGACCAGCTAAAAGTGGCTTCCAGCTCACCGTGTATAGTAAACAATATATTTCAACAGAATTAAGATTGAAAAGGTAAAAAAAAGCTTTGAAAATTAATTTCTACTTTTCCAATTTCAATAATATTAATAAATTTTCTTCAAACACGATAAGTGTAATTTTGAATTACACTTAAGATCTTAACCAGAGGGGAAGGTGATACGGGTTTGCCCCCCCCCCCATTCTTGAAATGTATGCATAACTTATATATAATCTCATGTGTGCCGCTGCATATCCCACTACACCTTGACATTTTTTCCTGATGTGTATCCCCTGCCTCTCCTAAAAATTTGTCTGCCTAGGGACTTTTTGTCACTTGTCAATCCGCATTAGGGTTTCGATATAATTATTATTTTAAGGAAACTGATTTCAGATACACCAAACATTTTCTGTGCACTGTATCATAGCAAGTCAATCTTTGTCAAGAAAATCTATTTCAAGATGAAACTATTCTAAAATCTCGTTTAAATCCAATTAGTTTCTGTCAAACGGCTCTATTTTTTGTGAATCTTTTGATTGATTGAAATGATATCCGAGTGATGAAGGGACTTATACTCCACGTCACGCTCTCATTTTTTCTTGTTTTTATACTCACAATATTTCCATTACTGACATCTTAATTTTTCTTAATTTTTAATGAATAAAAACTAGTTGGTAATATCTTGTTTAAATACTATTGTTAAAATACTATTGCCTGAAATGCTTAAAAAGACACCTTTTTCTGCGCACTAATGCTTCCTTAAGCCTGGATTATCCGTTAAGAGCATACATAACACTTTCAGATGCAAATTAGAATGTGGAAATCTCAAACAAATCTTGTTTGTTTTTAAGCTAAAGTAATCCGAATTAATCTTATTCTTTGTTTCAATGTATACTATTATTCAAAAGCTCATCGATATCATGTTTTTAACTATGAGAAAATATGGTTTTGTTTGTCAATGAATGGTATCCACCCATCAACATTGTTGTTAGAAGATAATAGAAAACCTGGATTGCATCAAATTCAAAATTCCAAATCATGCTCTTCATACAAGCAAAAAATATTCTCAGCTATTTTTGAAATATGTAAAATAAAAATTAGTATAATTTTTATTGTTCACTTAATTATTGTAATTTATATTATAAATAATTTGAGAGTAAAAGCTGCTCATGAATAATAATTTAAGAACACAGATTCTGCATAAATAACAATTTTATTGCAACTCTTTTTTATTTAGTTTTTTATTCGTGTTATTATCACTTTTGCGATAATTTCCGATAAAGCTAATGGTGGAGAAGGTTATTTTCAATTCTAAAGTCTATTTTTTGAGAAAAACTTGAACACACTTTTGTGGAAGTTCAAAATTTTATGAATGCCCTTTTGCCCTTCTGTCGCGAATAATCTTAATACACTTTTTTTCGCAATCACTAGAATCGCGAATTGTTTATATCATCGTACGAGCTACCATTCATAATGCATTATTTTTAACCCATTGCTAGGTTATCTAGAAAAACAATTGAGTGGCATTCTAAGCCCGATAATTTAACTATACTTAAATTGCAAACAAGCTAATTTCAAATCAATTTCCAAGCTGAATTTTGCTGATCTTCAAGTGTCTAATATTTCTGTCACGAGTGGGATTTGGTAAATAGATCCCTTTTTGTGATCTTATTAACTTTTCGAAAGTCTAAACTGAATCTATAATCATTTTGAACTTTTTTTATCCATTACTGTAGTGTTTTACTAATCAGAACAAGAGGGTTCTATAATGTCCTGTTCTAACAATTGATTTATTGTTTGATAAGTTATTTCTTCAATTTTAGGGCTTACGTGGTAGTATTTCTATTTAATGTTGGCGTTGCCTTTTACATTAATTTTGTGTTTAGTTAGATGGGTAGCCTGATGTTCTTTTCTCGGATGAATTTTTATTTTATTTTTTAGAAGCTTTTCTAATTGGAATTGTTGGCGTTCGTTAAGCTTAGAAATAATTTCGCAAATTTCTGGTGACCAATCGCCTTGTTGCAAAATGAACCCATTGATTTCTGTTATCGCTTTCTGATATCTCATTTGCTTTTTGAGATTCCGTTTTTAATTTTTTCCAATTTGTAACTTTATCGTTTTTCCAAAGATAAAAGTCGCTATCTTCGTATTCACCTTCGTCGTTTTTACTGTAGAAACCCTTTCTCAAATTCTATCTCTTCTATCTCTTCTATCTCTCTACTTTTACTGCCAATCCTAGGTTTGCTAGGTCTTCTGTTCTTAAGTCTTCGCTAGTGTCTTGGATGGGGATGCTCTCTATGGGTTGAAATTTGTTGATCGTGGAGATGCTAATTAAGCTAAGTATATCCTTCGTAGAATTTCTTACTTGCATTTTGGCGTTTTTGGTTTTTTTATTGTTGATGCTTGATGGGTACTAGGGAGATTTTGCTATCTTTTACTGTCGGCCTACATTTGCTAAGCTCTCTTGTACTTTTGAGTTTAATACTACCTCCGCATTTCATTTTACTATCATCATTCTTATTTTTTTCATTAAACAATATTTTATTTTTAATATTTCCGTTTTTATTCTCATTATTTTCTTTAACTTTAAGGTCAGGTATTGGCAGTGGTAAAGCGTTTGAGTATGCTTCCATGGTATATTGGGTGTCGGGGGATTGCCTGGTGACTTCCAAGCTTCCATATCGTAGTCTAAGATCATCAGTAAGGATTTGACCATAGCTGTACCTAGGATGCATATGGATTTTAATTTTGGGTCTGACCTGAATATTAATTGCTTTTTGTGTTTACCGATTATATATTGGATTACAACTTGTCGAATTATACCGAACGTTTCACCGTTCGCCGCCATTAATTTTCGGGTGACAGGTTTGAGAATTAAAAATTTCAAAATCTGGATTTGTTACAATAATTCCTTTCTCGTGTAAGAATGTGTGGCTGCTGTATCTGCCAAAATTCGAAATTGTCTATTCTCGAATTCCTTCATGATATGAAAATGTACCTCCTTTTTTTACCTTAATCCGAATTTGAAAATTCTGCCGTTTTGGTATTAGTTCGACTATTTTTTGTGCTAATACCGCCCCTCCAATTTCCCTGGTTGTACTCGTATTACGTTGAATCTAGATCTAGATTGAACTAGATCTAGATCTAAATTGAAAATTTGATGGGAAACCAGGTGGGTATCTAGAGGTCTAAATTTTTGTTGGTATTGATTTGAAAAAGGAGAAAATTAAAATCCAAATAGTGAAAATGGAAATCTCTTTTTATTTTGAGTTTTACCCTTATTATTTTTACCTTCGTTTCCACTCTAATTAAATTATTTTTATTTTCCGTTGAATTTTCTTTGTTGTTCTCGGAATTATTTTGATTACCGTTTTTGGGCTTTTGATTACCAGAATTTTGGCATGGGTAGCTTAGTTTCCCGTTCTTTACCTAAATAATTCAGTCAAGTATGATTGACGGTCTTGTGTCCGTTTTTGATTACATCTAATTTCCTGTCTAATTTACTCTAAAAATCTTTGATCGAACTAGGCGTTTATAAAATCTTCGGAAAAATCTGAAAAAATTCTCCAAGAGCTTTCGTTTATTGAAGATTAATCTTTAGTATACTGGATTAATAATGCGTTCAAGTTCTCTAAAATATCCCGATAGTCTATTTTATAAACTCTTTTAAATCGTGTGCGGGTCTATCTTCTTTATTATTAAAAAATTTAATTGGCCAACTATTCATGATTTTAAGAGGTGCTTAGGTCATGCCAAAAGGCAAATCATTACCTGTAATCGGTTCATTACACAGGACCATAAAAAATGAGTAAAGGGGTTTTTAAACCAGAAAAAGGGGATTATATGTTCTTTGGGTCGCTAGACTCTAATCTGAAACCTGTTTATCCCCATCACGTCAGCGTTTTTGCTAACCTGAAGAAACATCTTGAAACAATAAAACCATAAACTACAAACCCAAAACACAGCAAAAAAACACTCATATTCAAAACTTTATTCTCGCAGAGTTTCAACCATAAGCTCCATAATCCTAAAGTGTATCGTAAGAAAATTGCATGTTTCAATATAACTCTGAATCGTGTAGAATTCAATTTCATAACTCCACCTCCGCATAAATGCATACAACGTAATACCTCAAACCTTCCCAACCCCAAAAGTCCATAATCCTATAACCCCAAAACCCCATAGCCGCATAAACTAGAAACTACATAATCTGATGGCCCTATAAGCGTAACAATAAAATACTTACAGGTGATTTTTCGGAAGCCTGTAATCACAGAAAGCAACAATCAAAACTTATACTCGAGACTTAATTCTTGCTTTGCAGAAAGTTTTAACCAAATATTTTATCTTATTCCTCGTAAACTTTGGGTCTTCAAAACTAAAATTCGAATACTCAAGAAGGTCAAGATTTCCTGCATCGTAATAATCTATATTTAGCGATACCTAGGAACAACGGCGAGGACGCAGCAGACAGCTTTATTCAATCTTATTTCTCATTAACTTTAGTTCTCTAAAACTAAAATTCAAATACTCATGATCCAGGGATTCTGCCTGGAAGCCAACGCACAGCAAAACTGTGAGACTCAGAATTCAAATCTTACTGTTGCATTTTAGGGTAATTGGATTATGAAGTTATAGGGTTACAAGTTTAAAGGTGATAGGGTTATAGAGATGTGGTATCGTAGAGTTTTAACTGTCAGCCTCACAGTATTTTTTGTCGAACTTAAGGGGGGAATGGGGGATAATGCATGAAAAAAACGCTTTCTTTATTAATTTTTTTTAAAGATCTGGTTAAAGTAAATGTATTTAAATGTTTTGCACGTTACGAAGTATTATGTTTAAAATAATTAGTAAGTTTTTGTAGAAAAATATCATGAAATAAGCCAGTGGCTGAGCAATTTCGAGTACGCTTCTTGAAAAAGATGATTTGCGGTTCCAGCGATATCTCAACGTAGATTTATCGGAAATAAAGAAAGGTGCAAAATTTAGTTAAAATATGAGTTTTTCCTACCCCCGAGGCTTATTTTTAGGATTTTTTTTTTAATTCTTGTGATCATTTGAAGTAAAATATGCGATTTTGTATGAAAAATTTCGTCATTTTTTAAGTGAAAAACAGTGTCAATATGAATGAAATTTAAAATACCCAGTGGGCACAAGCGTTAAAGAACATCTTTACAACGGTTTTAAAATATCCTAAGTCAGTCCATATAACGTTCCATAAACATACAGTGTCCCAGAGACGTTTTAAAGACGTATTTCGAACACAAAACGTTTTAAAAACATTATTTGGTCTGACTTAGGACAGTATTTAAAACGTTTAAATGACGCCTTTTAACTTGTACGTCCAAGAAACGATATTATGACGTTCCAATTACGTCATAAAATGTTGTACCCACTGAGTAACCTATCATTGGGAGGGGGGGGGGGGGGGGGGGGGGGGGGATTTTATATGTAAAAAGAGTTTACGAAGTTTTAGAATGATCGGGTCAGTAGTTTTTTTTAAATCGCTGAAATGAACTTTTAAAAAGTGGTTGCAAGCAAACCTCCTTTAAAGTTTTAAACATTGAAAAAGTGAAGAAAAATTTTTTTTTAACGATTTCAGCTCCTTCTTTCTTTCATTACACTGTGCACAGTTCAAGAACGTAGAAAGTGTAGTGAAAATTAATAAAAATTCTATTATTTTATAGTATTTTTCATTGTCTTCTGGCACGTTCCTATATTTTCAAGCGCAGCTGCGGCCTATGAGGAGGGTCGGCTTTAAATCTAGAACTTCAAGAGTTCTGCTCCGATGGACTTAACATTTTGACACAATAATTTTAAAATATTTTAAAACAAAAAAAAAACAAAAACAAATTTTTTCGATTGCTTATCCCCCGTTTCCCCTTAAGAGTTGTAGGGTTATAAGGGATTTTGGGTTTATAGCGTTATGAGGTTTTGAATTACTGGGGTTATAGGCAATTTTCTCAGGATACACATCAGGTTAATGTTGCTTATGGGTTTTGAGGTTATGAAGTTGTGGACGTATGGAATTAAAAAGCTAAATCTCTCATCGATTGAGGTTGGAAATTTGCGTGAAGTTTTTTTTTTGTTGCATTTTGGGTTTGTAGTTCATTGGGATTTGAAATTTATGAGTTTTCAGGTTATACATTTTTCGGTTATGGCTTTTAGCGTTATAGGTTATCAATCTCAAGGTTATTGACATATGAAGGTATAGGGTTATATAGCTTAAGGGTTAATATTGTTGGGTTTTATAGTTTCAAAATGTTTTTTTTTTAGTTAGATAAAAACCGCTGATGTGATGGGGCAAAACAGGCTTCAAATTCGGGTTCAGTGACCTAAAAAACATATAATCCACTTGGTTTGGTTTAAGAAACCCTTCACTCATTTATTGTGGTCCTGTGTTATTTATTTGGTTATCGTACTCGTAATCTGTATCTGTATTATTAATGCGAATTCGGGAACGCCTGTTTGACCTGTTTCTTGTTTTCGGAAGTCAACGTGATCTGCTTTTATTATAAGCATTTCTGTCCTCTAATGGTTCACTGTAAACGATATCTTGTAAGTCATGAGGTTTGTCCAATGTTCTCTTATATCGAATTAAACTGTCTATTTCGAGATCGGCTTATATTTTTACTGTTCGCTAGTTCTCTCGATTCTTCTTTATTTTCGAAAAAGCAATGAGAGGATGGATCTGATCTAATTCTTAAATTTTTCATCCTTTCTCTTCTTTCTCTAAAAAATCTTTCCCTTTACTGGGTCATGTTGATTCAGGGGGGGGGGGACTATTTATATTTTATGTGTTGACGGTTTCGTTTGTTTCTTTTTTTAGGTTCGCAAGTTTTATTCAGAATTTGGGTTTTGTCGTTGTTGTTTTTAGTTTGTACTGATTTGGAAGGTGCTCCTTCAATCATTCGGTCTTTGTGTATCCTACTTCTAATCATTAGGGCTTATATATTTTTTCTAACGAAACCTTTACCGCGACCTATCGATCTATTAATCATTTTTGCGATAATGCCTGTACTTTGGCTTGTTATCAGGAGAACATTTTTGATGAGTCTGGTTGTAACATTATTTATAACTATGTTTTGGGTGACTAAGAGAGTTAGTCCAAGATACATGGGTCATGAAGGGTTCTGAATGCAGCACTGATCATTACCTTCTGATCTCAAAAATTAACTGAGGTCGCGGATGGAGAAAAAAGAGGACAAGGAAAACAAAACAATCGCGAATAAAAATTGATAACCTACAGAAACCGGATATTCGAATAGATTTCCAAAATAAGATAATCGAAAGCATAGATAGCACAACATGGGAGGAGCGTATAAAAACAAAAATATAGAGGGCGCATGCAGAATGTTCCGTGATATCATTGTTAGGTGTGCGCTCGAAGTTTGTAGAACCGCGGTTGTAGGAAGAATATCTGGTGATGCGTGGTGGAATGATGAAATTCAGGCTGCCCAAAAAGCAAAGAAAGAAGCGCACAGGAGAACTTTGAACATCGTAGATCTTAGCGATGAGAAAAGAAATAGACGTATAAATGATTACAGACACAAAAAGAGGATACTCAAACGATTAATTCAGGAAAGTAAAGAAAAAATGAGAGCAGAAGAAGAGAAGAAAATACAAGACGACTTTGAAGAAAGCAAGAAACTTCTTTATAAAAAATGAAGGGATATAAAAGTACAGAATTTGTCAACATGAGAAATAGTAATGAGGAAATGCTATATGACGCAAACGGCTTACTATAGGCTTTCAGAGAATATTTTAGGGGATAGGGGACAATTCGGAGAAGAAACTATTGGACACCACAACTGCGATGTTGAACATGATGCGTTAGACAACTCAATTGAGAAAGTCTGTGTCACTGAGGTTAGGGATATAATTAAGGATTTGAAAAACGATAAGGCTGCCGGGGTAGACTGTCTTATCGCTGAAATGCTTAAACACGGTGGCGAGTACATACCACATAGACTGTGCGAATTGATAAATTTATGTTTTGAGATGGGAGACATCCCAAAAGATTCGATGATTCGTATAAAATATACTCAAAAATACTTATTCGTATGGTAATGAAAATGACCGAGAAAAAATTTGGGAAGTCCAAAGTGGGTTTATGCCAGGAAGGTCATGTACGCATCAACTATTTAGCTTAGGGCAAATCACAGGAAAAAGTTTGAGAGTAGGAAGAAGAGTTTTCTGTGCATTTGTTCACCTAGAAAAAGCTTTTGACAAAGTAGATAGAAGTAAGAATATATTAAATAAAGCTAAAAATGGCAATACATAACTTTATATTTTTACCGACTGTACTATACGGTAGCCAGATATGGACCTATCAAGAAAAAGATAAGAGTCAAGAGGCAGCCAGCGGAATGAATGGTGAGAATGTGTGAATAAGACCCTAGTTAGAAGAGACATAAGAAGCCACAGAAACACGAGAGTGATTCACGCCTACCCCGAAAGGGAAATTGCTTAATGGTTCAACAATAATAATGTTTTGGGTTGAAAGTACCATAGAGCTTTCCAGTTCCAAGCTATCATGGTGACTTACGTTAGTATAGCGATAAGGTTCGTTATTTTATTTTTTTCTAATCTCAATTTTATTATACTTTTCTTTTTCGATTTGGCTTGCAGAATTTAAATTAATTATTTAAGTGTTCAAGAGTTTGAAAAAAATTCATTTGTTTTCATCGTAGGACTCCTTGTTTCAAAGATGGGGCGCCTGACCTTGTGTTTGACTCCCGAGGATACGGACTGCCCGTGCGAACTTGCTTACGCTTTCGCACATTTCGTCAAATTCAGAAATAGAAATATCTAATGAAACTCGAAATCTGATACAATTTTTATTTCAGGTTTTATCATTCCTTTTTATTCACAGTTTTTGGTTTCAACTTTTAAGACTGAAGCTTTAGTTTCTTCTAAATTTGTAATGTTTGCCGATTTTTCAAAATTCTGATTCCCCCAAAGATAGGTTTCACTTTGAATGATTTTATTTTTGACTTCTAAAGTGCTAAATTGTTTTGGGACGATGGGAAGTCGCAAAACTGTGTGAAGCTTCAAAGGTAAAATAACTGGCTGATGTTTCGAGGGGACGCTTCCAGGATAATACTTCCTCTACTCTATCTCTCCTTCGCTTCTCCCACTGACTGACTCAATCAATCCCATTATCTTTCTTTCTCCCCTTCGCTTCTTTCACTTCTCTTCCTCTTATCATTCTCTCTCCCACTGTCCCTCTTTCCCTCTCTCATATCTCCCCTCTCTCTCTCTCATTCTCTCTCGCTAGCTCTCTTTCTCTTCATCCTTTGCTCTCACAGTCACACTGAGGCTCTGATAGCATTATCAGTGTATAACGGCATGTGTTCATATAATGTATAGCGGCATGCGCTTTTCTTGAACGTCGTAGTTCGTACACGTACGTTAATTGATTTGTGATTTTGTGTGTGATTACTGGAGTGTTTTGTAATTATTAAGTGTACTAGGCAGTCTGATAAGTCCCTGAAAAATGAAACACGGAGACGTTTTTTTAGCCAAAGTCGGTTTTATTTTTCAACATACTCTCCTTTTAAGTCGATACAGCGAGTCCAACGATTTTCTAACGTTTTGATACCGTCCGAAATGTACTCGATCGGAAGGTCTCCAAAATACGCCTCAGTTTCAGCTATGAGCTCCTCATTTGAGTAAAAACGCTTACCGTTGAGCCACCTCTTCAGGATAGGGAACAAGTAATAGTCGCTGGGGGCCAGGTCTGGTGAATACGGTGGCTGAGGAACCAATTCGAAGCCGATTTCATGCAATTTTGATTGTGCAACTAAGCATGAATGAACAGACCCATTGTCGTGATGATAAAGCGGTTTTTTCTTCTTCAAATGCGATCATTTTTCGGCAATTTCTATTTGCAATCGGTCCAATAATGATGAATAGTATGCTCCGGTTATGGTTTTACCTTTTTCAAGATAGTCCACGAATATTATGCCATGTGCATCCCAAAATACAGGGGCCATAACCTTTCCGACCCATTGTTGCGTTTTTGGACGCTTCGGAGCACTTTGGCACGGTGGGACCCACTGTTTTGCCTGTTGCGTTGACTCAGGAGTGTAGTAGTGGAACCAGGTTTCATCCTTGCTTATGAATGGGCGCAAAAACTCGGTCGACTTACGCGAAAATAATGCCAAATTCTGCTGGGAAGTTGTCACACGAATTCGTTTTTGTCCACTGTGAGCAAACGCGGCATCCATCGCGCGCAGAGCTTCTTCATGCCCAAAACTGAATTCACGATATTGCCCACACATTCCAATGATATGCCTACAGCATTAGCTAGCTCTCTTAATTTCACTTTGGGATCATTCAACATCATATCATGGATTTTTCGGCATTTTCTGGTATAGTGACCTCTTTTGGGTGCCCAGATCGTTCAGCATCAACTGTGCTCGTACGGCCACAATGAAACTCGGTAAAGCACTTATGAATCGTTGCAATCGACGGTGCAGAGTCCGGGTAATACTTCTCCAGCTTGGCCTTGGTCTCGGATATCGTTTTCTTGCGAAGATAGTAGTGTTTGATCAAAACTCGAAACT
>NC_046658.1:47592284-47603751 GCF_010883055.1 Belonocnema kinseyi | reverse complement strand
CAGGCGTCATTTGAAGGATCAATCTCGACGAAAATGGTTCACATTAGTGAATACTAATGCCATCTCTTAGAATTTTCAGGTACTTATCAGACTGCCTAGTATTTCAATTATTTTTTATGTTGAAACAGTTTAAAGAGAAACCACTTCAATTTTTCGAGGGAATTGACAAAATGGAACGTAATAGTGATGTACGAAACCTGGACGGGTGAAAAAGACTGGAATCCGATGAAAAGAAAATTTAATGAAAGGTTATGTGTGGAGGATGCAAGAAGAAAGAAAAGAACGCGTTAAGGGGAGGAAAATGGGCGGAATATTCTCGGGGTTAAGAAAAGAATTAACAGTAAAAGTAACAAACGAGGGGGGCAAAGACGAATAGTATGGAACAATGCTAAGAAGGATTATAGTTGGAAAATTTTAAATAGCAGTGGTTTGTGGATATAGAAGAAGAGGGGAAGAGAAAGGTTGAAGAGTAATTAGAAACGGAATGAAGTGAAAGAAGGAAGAGTTGGTTTTGATAGGATATGACTTGAATGTCTGGAGTAGCGAACAAAGGGAAGGGACTTGAGATGAAGGACAGAAGGTCCATGTAAGGAATTATAAATATAGGGAGACAGATAGGCAGGGTACGAGGTTACTAGGCATAATAGGAAAACAGGATGGTTGATATGTAATTACGATATAAAACGATATGAACTAGAGATCACATTTTAGATCATGGAGAGACAGTAGTAGACCACATATTTGAGGAAGAAAGAATAAGGAATATTATAGGGTGTATGAAAGGAGGTAATGAGATAGTGTCCGAGCACTTCCTGGTAATAGCTACACTAAAAGGTGGCGGCAGTAAGCGTATCAGAGGAAGAATCAAAAGAGGAGGTGAAAGGGATAAGAAAATGGGAGTCTGGAGGGTAGATGAACTGAAAGAGTATAAAGAAAAATGTAAGAGAAAAATATTAGGTATGGTGAAGAGGAGAGAGAAGATTCGTTAATTGAAAGATGAAATAGGTAGATTGAGAAGGTAAGGGATGATATAGGCACAAAAAACAGAGAAAAGGGGAAAGAAGAGCCTGTTAAGACGAGGAGTGCAAGGACAATGAAGAGAGAATGAAAGAAAGTTTAAGAAAATAAAGGATAGGGAAAATAGGGAAGGGAGAGTACAATTTGAGAAACAGAGAACATGAGAAGACGCTAGAAAGTAAAAAAGCAAAGGAGAAAGGAAGAGTATAGAGAAGAAGTAGAATAAGTGAGTCAAGCAGGTAGGATTTGGGATGTGATGAATAGGAAAAAAGGAGGAAGGAAGAGCGTGAATAATATAATAGAATTGGGTGAGTAGGCAGATTATTTCAAGGATTTGTTAGGTTGAGAGAAAATATAATCAAAGGGGGAAATAGAAAGATAGTCTAAAGAGAAATAGAGGGAGGGAACTAAATTACAAGAGAATAAGTGAATCAGCCAATAAATAAATTCAAAAGAGAAAAGGCTATAGGAGAAGATGGCATGTAGGACGAATTGTTGAAGCATGGTGGAGTAGGGGTCAGGAAAAGGATGTGTGACATCTGCAACAAGGTCTGAAACGGAGAAGGATAACTAGAAGAGTGTATCAAAGGTCTGGAATATATTTTGTAGGCCCCTGTCGGTAGGCCGCTTGTCAAGAAAGCCGCCCGCCCCCATTTTTGACAAGCGGTACCACCAGAGACCTACAAAATATATGCAAACATTTTAAGAAAAAGGTTAGAGAGTTAGATAGAAGAGAGAGAAAGTATCCAACACAAGCAGACGGATTTCAGAAAAAAGATGAAAACGACAGACAACATTTACGTACTAAACTACTTTGTTAACAATAACATTGAAATGAAGAAAGGATAATTAGTCGCGTTGTTAGTAGATTACAAATCAGCTTTTAGTTCAGTAGACAGAAAAGTGTTATGGCGGGCAATGAAAGAGGTGGATATAGATGAAATATTGATGGAGTGAATATAGGAAATTTTTATGGAAACCGGAATTAGGGTGAAGATAGAAAAGGGGAAGGTATCCCGGTCAGGAAGAGGTCTAAGGCAGGGATGTTCCTTTAATCCGCTACTTTTTAATATGCTGCTGGCAGAAATAGAGAGGAGACTAAGGAAGAAAGGGAAAGGGGGAAGTTTTCGAGCAACAGCAAACTATACTCTCTAGCATACGCGGTCGTCGTAGTTCTGTTAGCAGTCGGCGAGAAGGAGATGCACCTAATGATGAGAATTTTCGAAGAATATGTAGGGGCAAAGTATCTGACGGTGAACGTAGAGAAGATCAAGGTGATGTGTTTTAGAAGTAGAAAAACCAAAATATATAAGGTTTGGATGATGAACGTACAAACAGTAGAAAGAGTAGAGGAGTCCTTTTACCTAAGTTTTTGGTTTGATGCAGGAGGGGGAAAAGAGGTGTAGGTGAGGTAAAGAATAGAATGTGCGGTGTTGTTTTATAGAATCGAGGTTTGCGGATAGAATGAACATATGAAAATGGACGGCACGGCATGTACGAACGACTTTCGAGATGGATAATGAGGGGTTAGCTGGAGTTGCCTAGGATATATGTTAAGAGATGAATTAGTAACGGAAAAAATGGTACGTAAACGAATTAGGAGAGCCTGGGGGTTTGAAGAGAAGTTTAAAAGGGGAGAGACAAGTGAAATAGCACATGTATGTTTGGACGAAGTTCGGAAGAAGGAGACGAGAGGCAATTCGGAAAATTTTGAATGGGAGGAAGAAAGGAAGAAAATGAGGAGGGTTTATAGAGTGGCAGGACATAGAGTTAGAGCTATTAGTAAGACAAGCAGATTAGAAGTGGTAAAAGATTATGGATTCAAGATACAAGAGATGGTACATTGGATGGATGAAGAGCAGAAACTGTGTAGAGTATGTGGATACGAAATGGATTCATGGACAGATGTATTAGAGAGGTGTACAGGAGAGGAAGATGTAGAATGGATTTTGGATGGCAATGGAAAAGGACTGACGTAAGTAAAGAAACTGGAAGAAGGAAAAGAAAAGGCACAAAGCAGAGACAAACGGGTAATCCTAAAAAAGGAAGCAAAAAGCAAAAATTGATGTCAATATCGTGGAAAATGTATTTTTTACAGTCAAGGAAAACGGAAACCCTGGAAGATTGTTCATTAGTAGAATTATTAGTATTATGATTCAATGTTATTTTTAAGTAAGGCGAAACATTTGAATATAAGCAATTCTTAAATGAGATTAAGGATGGAATGTAAATATACGTACAGGGAGCGGATGCCCTTAAACACGTAAAAGGGAGAGACAAATGTATAACATAATATAATATATATATATATATGTCTATTACCTATATATAATTAATATAGTAATAAATTATATAAAGGCATCACAGCTATACGAGGTGTGTTCAAAAGGTTAGGTGACTTTTCAATTTTCGCGGGCTACGTACATTCAAGTCTAAAATTTTTATTTTGTTGTGTTGGTACACTTGTCACGATGATATGTTCACAGTTTTGACTGTATAGCTCGTGTTATTTTACTGGCAGAGGCGTAAAAGTTTAGAAGGGTTTGGTGTGCTCGGCGATTTTCTTCTTTCGAAAAAAATGGAGCAAAGAGTTTGCATTAAATTTTGTGTGCATCAGGAATTCTTTCCACAAGGTCGTACGGTCAATAAGGAGTATTATCTTCAAGTTATGCGCCGTTCGCGAGAGGCAATTCGCAAAAAACGTCCGAAACTTTGGAAAAACAATTCGTGGCTTTTGCATCACGATAATGCACCTGCTCATTCATCGTTGCTTGTGAAAGATTTTCTGACCAAAAACAGCACCACAGTCATGCCTCAGCCTCCATATTCACCGGATTTGGCCACCAGTGACTTTTTTCTTTTCCCAAAACTGAAGAGACCTATGAAAGGACATCGATTTGCAACGATTGAGAAGATAAAAACTGCATCGCTGAAAGAACTTAAGGCTTTACCACAAAATGATTATCAGAAGTGCTTCGATGATTGAAAAAAGCGTTGGCACAAGTGTATTATAGTCTTGTTCGTCCGTCTTTGGTTTTATTATTTTCGCAATTAAAATTATTTTCCTTGAAATATTTCAAGCGAATACACTGTAAAACATCACAATAGTATTGAATCCTAACTACCGTATTAATAAGATTGAAATCGTTTAAATCAAAGCATTCCACTCAATAACATGTGAGTAAATATAAAAAAAAAGTTTGAGAGTGAAGGAGGCTAGGGAGACTCGACCAGGTTTTCAGTTAAACCCACGTAAAATTCAATATAAGTATTTGATGCAAAAAGCAGCACTGAAATAAATTGTGCAGAATTCTTGTGTATTTTTCTTGAATTTTGCAGAATTTTGATTTCACTTTTTTCAAAGTAATTATAGCTTTTTGCAAACGTTTCTTCTTGGCCATGTCTTATCACTTCAGGGAGACTTGACGAAGAGCATCAATTTTTTTAAATGATCGCGATGATAAATGTATTAAGGCTAACAATTGTTAATTATGCGTTTATTCATTGCAAAATCATGTAAGTAATTAAAACCAAGAAAATATACGGGGCTGTAGGATCGACTTCCCTTGGAATTAGGTGCGTCCACTCAGCGCCGCCAACAAGGCAAATTACAAAATGGAATATGCCATCTTTTTTTGCTAATTTTATGCTAAACAAAATTTTGTTTGCTCTTTAAACTTCGGAAAAAAGGGGAGATTTTTTTGCTTTTTTTGCTCTATGATGACATATATTCCGTTTTCCAAAAAACTACCCCTAAGTCTTACACAAATACCCACTGTGATCAAGAACGTTTTCAAAATGGGAAAACTACCTTAAACAATGTATACATGATTTAGAATTCCAAATTAATTACATTATACTTAAAAATTCCCCCCTCTATATAATTTTCCTAAAAAACTACCCTTTCACGCGAAGGTATATAGCGGAACATATATGTATGGAAAAAAGATAAAAATAATAGAATCTAGAAAACACTTTTAGGATATTTATTTTTGCTTTTTTTTTGCTCTTCGATCATATATAATACATTACCAAAATACTACCCCTAAGTCACACAGACCCTCCCCTCGCCATTAAAAACGTTTTAAAAGTTGCAAAACCACCTTGAAGATTGCAAAAATGATTCAAAACTTCAAATTGATGACATGGAACTTCAAAATTCCCCCCTCTTCATAATTTTCGCGAAAATATAACCATCCACGTGAAAATATACAGCGGAACATATATATGTATGGAAAAATCATGAAAAATAACACAAATTAGAAAACTCTGTTAGTTGATATTTGTTTGCTATCAGATAATATGTTATACGTTACCCACAAACTACTCCTAAGTCATGCATACCCAACCCTCGGAATCAAAAACGTTTAAAAAATAGGAAATCCACCTTGAACAATAAAAAAATTATTTGCAATTCCAAATTAATTACATGACATTTTAAAATTTCCCCCTCTATATAATTGTCCTGAAAAACTACCCTTCCACGTGAATCTATACAGCGGAACACATATACGTATGAAAAAAGCATAGAAAATAATAAAACTTAGAAAAGACTGTTAGTTGATATTTTGTTTGCTCTTTTTTTCTTCCTGATAATATGTAATACGTTTCCCAAAAACTACCCCTAAGTCATACATACCCTCCTCTCGTCATCAAAAAAGTTTGAAAAGTTTGAAAACCACCTTGAGCAATGCAAAAATAATTTAGAACTCCAAATGGATAACATTGCACTTCAAAATTCCCCCCACCCTTCATAATTTTTCCGAAACTACCCTACCACGTGAACCTATGCAGCGGAACATATATAAGTATGAAAAAAGCATAAAAATAATAAAATTTAGAAAACACTGTCAGTTAATATTTTGTTTGCTCTTTTTTTCTTCCTGATAATATGTAGTACGTTTCCCAAGTACTACCCCTAACTCCTACATACCCTCCCCTCGTCATCGAAAAAGTTTGAAAAGTTTGAAAAACACCTTGAACAATGCAAAAATAATTTAGAACTCCAAATGGATAACATGGCACTTCAAAATTCACCCCGCCCTTCATGATTTTCCCGAAACTACCCTACCACGTGAACCTATGCAGCGGAACATATATATGTATGAAAAAAGCATAAAAAATAATAAAATTTAAAAAACACTAATCGTCGATATTTTTTGCTTTTTTTGCTCTTCGATAATACATAATACGTTGCCAAAAAAACTACCCGTAAGTCATACATACACTCCCCTCGTCATCAAAAACGTTTAAAAAATTCGAAAACCACCTTGAACAATGCAAAAATGATTTAGGATTCCAAACTAATTACAAGTCACTTGAAAATTTCCCACTCTTTATAATTTCACTGGAAAACTACCATTCTACGTCAAAGTATGCAGCGAAACATATTCATATATAAAAAAAGATACAAAATAATACAAATTACAAGACACTGTTAGTTGATATTCTTGCTCTTTTTTTGCTCTCTGACAATATGTAATAAGTTCCCCAAAAAATACCCCTAAGTCATACTACTCACCCCTCGTTATCAAAAACGTTTTAAAAGTTGAAAAATCACCTTGAACAATTAAAAATGCTTTAGGACTCAAAATTAATAACTTGAAACTTGCAAATTTCTCTCTCGTTATAATTTCCCTCGAAACTACCATTCCACGTGAAGGTATGCAGCAGAAAATATATGTATGGAAAAAAGAATAGAACTTAGATAACACTGTTAGTCGATATATTTTTGCTCTTTTTTTGCTCTTCCATAATATATAATACGTTACCCAAAAACTACCCCTAAGTCATGCATAGCCTCCTCTCGTAATCAAAAACGTTTAAAAATTTGGAAAACCACTTTGAAGAATGCAAAAATAATTTAGAACTCAAAACTGATAACATGAAACTTGCAAATTTCCCCCTCTATATAATTTTCCTAAAAAAATACCCTTCCACGTGCTTCTCTCGTAATCACAAACGGTTAAAAATTTGGAAAACCACCTTGAAGAATGCATAAATTATTTGGAACTCAAAACTAATAACATGAAACTTGCAAATTTCTCTCATTATAATTGCCCCCGAATCTATCATTCCACATGAACCTATGCAGCGGAACATATATATGTATGAAGAAAGCATAAAAAATAATAAAACTTAGAAAACACTGTTATTCGATATTTTTTTGTTCCTTTTTTTTCTCTTTGATAATATATAATACGTTACCCATAAACTACCCCTAATTCATACATACCCTCCTCTCGTAATCAAAAGCGTTTCAACATTTGGAAAACCACCTTGAAGAATGCAAAAATTATTTAGAATTCCAAATTAATTACATAAAACTTGAAAATTTCGACCTCCATATAATTTTCCTGAAAAACTACCCTTCCACTTGAGCCTATGCAGCGTAACATATATATGTATGACAAAAGTATAAAAATTAATAAAACTTAGAAACAATGTTAGTCGATATTTTTTTCTTCTTTTTTTCTCTCTGATAATATATAATACGTTACCCAAAAACTACCCATAAGTCATACACACCTTTCCCTCTTCATCAAAAACGTTTTAAAAGTTGGGAAACCACTTTGAATAATGCAAAAATGATTTAGAACTCCAAATTAATTACATGGGACTTTAAAATTTCTCCCTCTTCATACTTTCCCGAAAAACTTCCCTTCCACGTGAATCTATGCAACAGAACATATATATGTATGAAAAAAGCATAAAAAGTAATACAACTTAGAAAACACTGTTAGTCGATATTTTTTTTCTCTTATTTTACTCTTCGATATACTGAGGGGTACTTTTTGGGTAACGTATTGTTTATTATCGAAGAGCCAAGAAAGAGAAAAAAATATCGACTAACAGCGTTTTCTCAGTTTTATTATCTTTTATGGTTTTTTTATAAATATATATGTTTCGCTGCATAGACTCACGTGAAATGGTAGTTTCGGGGGAAATTATAATGGGAAAGAAATTTGCAAGTTTCATGTTATTAATTCTGAATCCTAAATCATTTTTCCATTGTTCAAGGTGGGTTTTTAACTTTTAAAACGTTTTTGATCACGAGGGGTGAGTATGTATAACTTGGGGGTAGTTATTGGGGAACGTTTTACATTTTATCTGAGAGCAAAAAAAGAGCTAAGAAATATCAACTAACAGTGTTTTCTAATTTGCATTATTTTTTATGCTTTTGTCGTACATATATATGTTCCGCTGTATACGTTCACGTAGATGGGTGGTTTTTCGGGTAAATTATAAAGAGGGGGGAATTTTGAAGTTCCATGTTATCAATTTGAAGTTCTTAATCATGTTTGCAATCTTGAAGCTGGTTTTCCAACTTTTAAAACGTTTTTAATGACGAGGGGATGGTATGTATGACTTAGGGGTAGTTTTTGTGTAACGTATTATGTATGATAGAAGAGCAGAAAAAGAGCAAAAAAATATCGACTAGAATTGTTTTCGTAGTTCTATTATTTTCATCCTTTTTCCATACATATCTGTCCCGCTACATACCTTCACGTGGAAGGGTAGTTTTTAACAGGAAAATTATATATAGGAGTAAATTTGTATGTGTCAAGTAATTAATCAGGAATTCTAAATCATGTTTACATTGTTGAAGGTAGTTTTCCCATTTGAAAATCGTTTTTGATCACGGGGGTTCGTTGTGTAAGGCTTAGGGGTATTTTGGGGGGAAACGTAACATATGTCAACATTGAGCAAAAAAAGCAAAAAATGTCCACTTATCGTTTATTGCATTATAATCATTCTTAGTGAGCTTTCGTAGGTGGCGGCGCGGAGTGGACGTCCTGCTAGAGCCGCCACGCTTTTCTCTGAAGTTTAAAGAGAAAAATAAATTTTTTTTAGCATAAAATTAGCAAAAAAAGCAAAAAAATATGGCGTATTCTATTTTATAATTTGCCTTCCTGGCGGTACTGAGTTGACGGACTTTTTGGAATTAGGCTTTTTTCTACTTTGTTAGCTTTGTTAAACAAATTAAATTCAAATTAGTAATCGTTTAAATTCCAAATGAAAAATAAGAAATTGTAGAATATATTTTATTTTATTTTTGAATTATAAGTCAATTCTATTATAATTAAAATATTTAAGAAACAACAAAATATACAAAACACGCCTGTGTGTGGATATAAATATGGTTATAATATGAATATTCAAAGAAAGTAAGTAGAGGGATATGAATAAAAGGAGTTTATATTTTAATTCAAATTAATATTCTATCAATCGAAGACTATAAGCTATTATTATTAAGAAGAGTATAACCGTAAGGTGTATTTTTCAGTAAAAATATTTGCCTAAATTCTTTGTTGGAGGGAATTTTTAAAATAATTTGGCCATTTAGTTTAGAGTACTTTATTAACAATTAATCCTAACGACGTGGATAACTTAAATTAATCTAAATTGTAGCCATAAAAATTTGTATTTTAAAATTCAAGAAATTGTTTAAAATAAGAAAAATTTGGTTTGAAAGCCAACATTGTTTAAGGAAAATGGCCTTTTCTTGTCATTCAACTACAGCGAATCAAAGTTCGGTTTGCATTTTTAATAATCTTGTTTGCATACATAAAAAATCATTAATTTTTTTAAATTTAAAAATAATTGGTTAGTTGGAGTGGAAGCTTCTAAAGTGTCCCGTAAGGATTTACATTTTTCTGGCACCTTCTTTCCCATTCCTTTTATCCCCCCCCCCACACTTACTTGGTGGTGGGAGGGGGGCCTACAGTTTAAGGTGGGTTCCAAACCACCAAGAGTACACAGAAAAAACAATATCGCTGAGAGAACAATATTTGTGTCCTCAGAACTAGAAAGTATAGTTCTTGCACCAAAGCTACCGGATAGTTCTCACAACTGTACCAAAATAGGCTTAACAGCTATACAAGTATATCTAAACGTCATATTGCTCCACAAAGATACAAGTTTGTTGACGTGACAATACGCGATATGAAAATTCTTTTATGGTGCTATAAGCTAAAAATACAAGCGAACACACACACACATTCGCGAAACACTGTTTTTCTGGATCAGAAGGTCCACAATCGTTGAGATTTAGAAAAAAAGATATGATGCGAAAAAACTTTTACAAAAAAAAACTTCTCGGGCAAATGACGCTTCTCTTCTATTTTAAGTTTAGAGTCGCAGGTATATGCGAAGCAGTGTATTGGTCCCGCGACAAATCAGTATAGTTGTCTCACCGATACCGCATGGTTCGAGACACTATACACGCGTACTTCGCTGAACTAAACCTCGCTATAGTTCGAGCGGCAATACTGTTTTTTTCGTATAACAGCTTTAAGTACTCAAAGAAAACTTTTTTTCTCTAGAGGTACCGGTCCCACGACTCTGCGGAAATAAACAGCTCGCTTGCAAGGCTATTCTTCACCGCGTGAACCGCCCAACCTCTTCTAAAGTGCGAGGCGAGAATCGAACCGGCAAGCCGACGGAGTACTTATTGTTATTATTATTATTACTACTATTTCTATTATCATTCTATATACAAATATTATCACTTCTACTATTATTGCATATGTACAGTAATTACTTAACGGCTTATGAGCCGAAAACACATGCGAATTATAATTAATGACCTTATATATCGAAAATCACATGCCATCATCTTGTTGCCGTTTAATCATCTCTAGCCTGCAAATCTTGATCAAGGCTCCCCAGCATTGGTTCTTTCGTTCAATGTCATACAAATCTTAGTAATGACTATTTTCTTATCCCACTTTATATAAAATCATTACACCACTTGTTAAGGAAGAACGTGAAATATGTTTACGCTACAAAATTTTATTACAAGAGTAGATATTTTCTTACGAAGTTGGATAAAAAATTACATCTTTCCTAATAGTAATGAGTCTGTGACCAATTTAGTATATTTATTTGTGTTTCCTAATTCCTTAGCTGGTTTAGGATTTTGAGAAGGAAAAGTGTGGGATTTTTGGATTGGGTGCAAGGTATTACGGCGATAATATCCTAGGGAGGAAGAGGGATTCGGACGCTGAGAAAATGGTCAAACAAAAAATGAGGCTAGCACATAGAATAGATTGCATCTATTGCAAGTTACGACGACATGGTTGTCGGCTCGTGCCGACAGATTGGCAGTAATCGCAGATAAGGCGGGAATCCCGGAAGGTGATCCAGGCAATGGCAGGTTCAAACGGAAGGAATCTTAGATCATGAAAGGAAGTCCTCTTCGTAAGGAAGATGAACGAAGTAAAGACGAGAAGTGTGAGACGCACTGACTTAAGGGCATGTGACACAGCTAAATACCTATATTGCCGATCACAGTTTTTCAGTTCACTAAATGTTCTTTTGAACTTAAGAACTTTTTTTGTGAATGAAATATCGAGCTGAAACTTTGGGAAATATATTAGAGTACAATAAAGTACGTTTAGGTACTGCATTTTGGTAGGAACTTCACTGAAAATTATTTCATCTTTTT
>NC_046658.1:47582361-47592184 GCF_010883055.1 Belonocnema kinseyi | reverse complement strand
CAAAATGCAATACCTAAACGTACTTTATTGCACTCTAATACATTTCCCAAAGTTTCAGCTCGATATTTTATTTACAAAAAAAGTTCTTAGGTTCAAAAAAACTTTCAGTGAACTGAAAAACTGTCGTCGGTAATATAGGTATTTAGCTGTGTCACATGCCCTTAACAAGGACACTATTTTCTATGTCTCTCCACAATAGGACTTGATAAGTTGATGTAGTATTGACACAACGCAAATGCAGCATCGACGAAATGCGCTTGCATCTGTTGCCAACTGTCTTTGGTCAAAGTGAGGTATGTCAATTTTCAATAAGAAGTAAACTTGAACGTCAAAAAAATCCAATAGTTGGCAACAGATACGCGCGCATTTCTTCGATGCTGGATCGACGTTGCGACGATGCTGCGTCAACTTATCAAGTCCTATTGTGGAGAGGCCTCCTAAGGCCAACGAGGTAAGGCTAAAGGTGGTGACCGGCGGTCCAAAGCCTTAGGGCCTCGTGGCACCCTCGCGTACAATTTATATATTTTTTTTTTGAAGAAAATTTTTAAGGGTTATACTCGTTTAGACCCACAGATTCTGAATTTTTTAATTAAAAATAACTGATTTAATAATGACAGATTTTTCATTTATCAATTTTAATCTCATTTATGAGCCGAAAAATATTCCTATTGAGGCAAGTTTACGCCGATCATCTGAGCTCGTGTTGAGATAAGTTAACGTCGTTTTACCTGTCGTGTCCATAAAAGTAATACGAAGGCCTTGTCTCGACTCAGTTTTGAGACGCAGCCAGACATCGATGTCTTATGGTCTCGTGAGCGGCCTGAAAGGTAAACATGTTACCTGGCACACAAATAATGTAGGGCACATATCTTCCCCTTTGCAATTTTCCGCAGAATGCGGGAATCATTCCTATGATTGGCCGCAGCAAAAGACATAACTTTTGTAGTTTTATAGGAGATTTGATGTTTAAAGACGCGGATATTTTCACTATCGCTTTCATAATCAGTTCGTGAAATGCAGGGTTATACGAAGTTTATACTCCCATACGATTTTTCAGGCTTTTTTTAGATCTTTTTCGTACTAGTATCAGTAAATTGATTTTGTTCGAAAAACGGATTTGCACACAATATTTCGCGACCATAGCCAGGCAAAAGCTGTCCCTTCTGCTTGTCTCTAATAACACAGCCACACAAAAAAAAGTGTGCGGATCTGGTAACAAGACACACGTATTCCTATGGATTTGGGGCGCTGAATTCAAATTCGCGGTCAAAAATCACCCATCAAGTCATGGTTGAGCCATAACCTCAAAAAATGACGAAAAATCATGCACTGAGGCAAATAAATTTCAAAATAATGCCAGTAATGCAAATTTTCACTTCAAAAACATGTCGACAACTGTGAAGGATCTACCCTTGCCTGATATTAACTTATTTAAAATAACTTTACCCAACAGAACCTGACCTCACCTAACCTGAATTAACAGAAATTTATTGAACTACACGTAAAGCTCTGGAAGCATATCTTCCCAGTAGCAAATGTGTGCTACATTGAATAGGTCAACTCGAGCCAAACCTAGAAATAAATCTAACCTAGCCTAACCTAACCTAATCCCACGAAACACAATTAAACTGATTGCGTTGTCCCGTTGTGTTTGCGGTACCGTTTCATTCAGCTTCGGCTTAACCTACATAGAGGTTTAACCTATCTTAACCTAACAAAAACTGACCTAATTGGCCTGTGTCTGTAACCAGGGCACCTCCACGTGGTGGCGGTGGGCAACGGATCCACATTGGCTGAGTCTCTGGGTGAGGCTCGTTCATGCCGTCATGGCAGACACAGGTAAAAGTATATTCCGGTGCAGGGAAAAACCCCAGTATCGGCGTCTGGTCAGGGTTATAGCAGGCAGAAAATAGACTGAAGTAGGTCTATAAATCAATTTAATTACGATAAAAAGCAAGATAAAATGTAAACACGAAATATAGTATAAATATATCCCTTGAGTCTAAGAAAAGCAAAGAGAAAAAAATTTTGAATAAAACTCTTATCCATTTGCATGTTTAAGTTACAGTTCTACATTTTAATTGATACAAACATTGCCAGGTTAATTGAAATGGGGTCAATTCTACTTGTAGTCCTAAGTTTCTTCAAATGAGTAATATGCGTCTAAATTTTTAACCATCTGTAGTACAATGAAATGAATTTTATTGTGTTACAACGGGGACACTTAAGTTGTGTTGCGTTAAGCAAAATTTCGTTAGGTTCTGTTAAGTTAGATTCATTTGTAGGTTGATATCGAGTTAACCTATTAAATATAGCACATATTTAAGACTGAGAACTGTACGCTAACATAGCTACACGTGTGGTTGAATTTAATTCGGCTAGGTTAGGTTAGGTCAGGTTTTGTTAGGTTAGGATAGGTTAAACCTCTATGTAGGTTAAGCCGAAGCTGAATGAAACGGTACCGCACACAACGGGACAACACAATGAGTTTAACTGTGTTACGTGAAGTTAAGTTAGGTTAGGTTAAGACAGGTTTTTAGGTTATGATAGGTTTGACCTCTTTGAGTGGTTAAGCCCAAGCTGATTCAAACGGTACCGCAAACACAACGGGACAACTCAAACAGTTTAATTGTGTTTCGTCAGGTTAGGTTAGGTTAGGCTAGGTTAGATTTATTTCTAGGTTAGGCTAGAGTTGACCCATTTGATGTAGCACACATTAGCTACTGGGAAAATATGCTTCCAGAGCTTTACGTGTAGTTCAATCAATTTCTGTTAATTCAGGTTAAGTGAGGTCAGATTCTGTTGGGTAAAGTTATGCTAAATAAGTTGATATCAGGCAAGGGTTGATCCTCCACAGTTGTCGACATGTTTTTGAAGTGAAAATTTGCATCACTGGCATTATTTTGAAATTTATTTGCCTCAGTGTATGATTTTTCGTCATTTTTTGAGGTTATGGCTCAACCATGACGTGATGGGTGATTTTTGGTACCGAATTTGAATTCAGCGCCCCAAAATCCATAGGAATACTTCGAATAAATTTTGCTGGTATGGGTGAGATTTGAAACTTTAAGACTCCAAGTTAATTAGTTTTCACCAAGGCAAAAAAGTAACGAATACGTTGTCTGGGTTAACTACCATTATAAACAGTGCTCTTAAAGGTAAATAAAAATCTGCGTTATCGGGTCTTTTTACTACCTGCGCGCATTTCCACTGGTGCAAGGAAAATCCAATTCCAGAATGTTTTCCCACAAAGTTGAATTGTAAAAATGTAAACAATCTTCAATGTAAGAGCTGTTGTCTAACATTTGTATATTGCATCTGTTCTCTTTAAAATTAGAATAATTAAAAAATGTAAATATTCCAAGAATAATTGATTGTATTTTGTCAGCAACATTTAGCAAGAAACGTAACATTTACCACAGAGCCAACAAAGCAAATAGACTCATGTCTATTTTCTTATCATTTCTTACAATAATTACTGTCAATAACTTATATTCTTGTTAAGCTTGTCGGGCTGATCAGGCGCATATGTACAGGTTAGTGAAACCGACGACCTGCCCCGACCCTCAAGATTTTCTTTGTTTTCAATTTTTTAAACTAAGAAATAGAGAAATATAATGATATATATTTATATTCAAAATATCGAAGAAAGATTATTTATTAAAACCTTCAAATTCATTTATTCGCTCAAATAGGCCACATGAAGCACCTATGATTCTGATCATTTTTGACGTGTTTTTTGTCTCACGGCTTTTCTGTCCTGTCAATTTTACAATTTATTATAGCAGTAATCAGTTTTGACATCATCTTTAATTTGAAGTCACATGAAGTTGTTCCGCACACACGGCAACGCTTTATAAATAATTTCCTATTTACAATTTATTAATTTTTAATTTTTGAGGGATTACTATTCGAATTTCAGTATTCTAATATTTTACACGAGGTTTAGAGTTGCCTAAATTTTACCGTTTTATTTAAGCCTTCAATAATTATTTTTAAAGCTTTAAATAAGGAAGCATATTATTCTCAGCATTTTTAGAATGAATAAACTTTCAAGTTTTACAATATTTGAAATTCCCCATTTTTATTAGTGAAAATGAATAATATATTTCGATACGGCTGCAAATTCTGGACTTTCAGACGAGCAAAAAGCACCCGCCGATAATGCCTCATGTATAGAATTATATTTTTCTTTGTCAATGACAATGCTAGATTTTAGATCGTCTACTGTTTACCATACAGGCATCAAATATACTAGCAAGACTAAATAATAACCAAAAGTCCTCCAAAACTATCTTCACATAGAGAGCAAAACATATTGGAAACCATGCAGAGAATTTTGCTAATCGGTGATGACATTTTGCTAAACAATGTTAAGGATTTTGATTATCATTTTCACGCCCGATGCAGAAAAGACCATTTTCAATGGCTATGAACGTTCGCGAATCGAGAGTTTTGCATGTATGTCTAAAGAGTATCACATTTTTAATAATAAGATCTGTCTAATAATTATATTAAAATGTTTATTTTTTTAAATTAGAATTATAGTTTTAAGGCGAAATTTTTAAATAATTTAATTTGTGCGACCTTGAAACTAAATTTGTTTAGCTTTAAAATGTTAACACGCAAATTCTTGTGTTTAAGTTTCTTAATTTTCAAATGCTCTATCAGAAACTAATAATTTCTTAATTTTTGTTTTTTATGTTAGTTTTGTTAACCAGATGAAACTGATTTAATCAATCAATTTAATCAATTTATGGCAAAAAAATTAAACCTTAAACTTAAAACAAAAATAAATAAGCACGAGTAAAAATGCTTCGACTTGAGTTCGACTTAATTGCCCCCAATGCAGACATGCTAAAGTCGAAAAGTTCGACTTGAGCACGTCTCAGTTTTCGTGCGGAGCCAGACTTCAATTTATGTCTCGGAGACAATTTTCTGTCTTGAAGGCATAAATTTATCTCTTGAGTCAAATTTTTATGACTCTAACACGAGCGATTTATAACTTCGAGTGTATACCTGTCCTAACAAAAAGGGTCATTCTGACTGTCATAAAAGCTGTTGTCTTACCTGTCGTGACCATAAGAGTAAGAAGGCCTATTTCTCGAGTCAATTTTGAGATCCAGCCAAACATCGATGTCTTGGAGACGAACTCAAAACTATATAAATTATATAATATAATATTCTAGAAACTAAGAAATTCCTGAAAATCATTTAAAATGCTGGTTTTATTTAAAAAGTCCTTTGATCCTCCTTAAATTCAGAGACGTAACTAGGTGGAGCTACTTACTTCCAGAGGTTGGGGGTCTTAAAATTATAAACCTAATAACCAGGAAATTACCAGGAACTTCTTTTTGTTTCGAGAGCTCACCCTTAATTATTTATATTGAGATTAATTATTTATTTATCGCGCGCTCCAGCGCGCCAATCGTGATCCTTGTCACAAAATAATATAAGATATGTAAAATGATCTATAAAAAATACGTCTATTCAATTAGTCATAGCTCCGTACGCGTTTTATATTTTTTGCAATTTTAATTAATCTTCAACTTGAGTCAATAACTTGAGAAGGGGATGTGCAGCGAGCAAGTAAGTGCAGATGTTAAGACAGTAATTCGAACGACCCCCCCCCCCCCCCCCCCCCCCCCCCCCGGCGCCCCCAACCTTGGTCAACTTCGATTGTTACCGACTCATCTAGCTCAACAACAGTACCTACATTACTAACACTGCAAACTAGTCTAGCGCGGGACTACTCCGATTCATATGCAAATGAAAAGTACCAACCTCGAGGCCATTGTTCGCACGAAAGTTCCACTGTCCTGGGCTTGACTTACTACGCGAATTTCCTGAAAACTCCAGCGTGGGAGTGTCAGCTTAATTGATACTCATTCCCTATGGAGAAAAAAGGTTGTAACAAGGAGGGAAAGAACAGGCACAAAGAGAGAGATAGGAGATGCGGATAGGATCTGATAAAGTGATAATAAGAACGCCAAAAAGTTTTGGGACCATGATCATCTTCAACCACTTCAGTTCCCGCATGCTATTAACACCTACTATTCTCCTCTACGTTCGCTACCTTTCACCTCGTTCTTTCTTGTTTACAGAACTTGAGAATTTCCTGGTTCCCGCGAACAAAGCATGGTGACGTAAAAGAGGATGCGAAAGTCCTTGAAGCTAAATTTATTTGGTTAAGGATAGTAAGAGATTATAAACTGCTGAAGCGATTCATTTCACCAAAAAAAGATACCTTTGTAAAGAAAATAAACATAGTAAATACGTGAATAAAATGTGTTCGCTGCTCTCTAGGTCAATAGAATTTCATTTCGAATGTGAATAATTTGTTTGCAATGCATGGCCAAAAATTGTATTGCAGATATGCAAAAAGAAATTACTTGTAAGTTAATATTTATGTTTTAGTTTTTCATTTTAAATGGTAATATCAATATTAGCAGTAGGTACAAAAACGAAAAGCGCGGATACTTCTTCATACATTTTTATCTCATAATATTGAAAATCTAAACAATTTAAAAATCGGTAGCAACAAGTTTTGAATGCATAAAAATAACAGTATAGTATAATAATATTATAGAAATAATAGTAGGTATTTCAAACAGTTTTTAAATGATTTATATCATTTATTAAACTAGTATATCCTATAGACGTACTGTAAATAAATAATATGTATAAATTTAGTAATTTTCTCTAAAAATAAACGTGAATTTTACAAACTAAGGTTATCGTTACTGATAATCTAAAATAAAATATAATAGAATATCTATTATTAGAATCATGTTCAGAAAGAGAAAAATTCTTTTTTTTTTGTTTACTTGCAATAATTTAAAGATATGACGAAATAACTCACACTTCAAAATCGACAAAAAAGGCATTTGGTAGACATTTTGTAAAAATTCAAAATTTTTAAAATGAATAAATGTAAAATAAAGATAGTTTATGTTTGTTTTACGAATAATTTTTGAATAGTCACAATGATTATAATCTGTGCAAAATTCAATCACTTTATTATTACTTAAAATTATTTTATTATTAATGCATTAATTTATATTCCTTCTAGTTTGCAACGTTTAATTTTCATTTTTCAATTTGTATCTGAGTTAAATGAGAATTTTTTTATTTTTAACATTTTTATTGACTAGTAAGGAAGGAACATTTTCTTCGGAATTGCCGTTGAAAGTTGTTTCTAATTTGGTCATTTTAATAAATATTTTAATTAATTTCAAGCAAAGCAGATTCTTTATTTAAAAAAATAAATGCTGCCAGATCAAGTCAGGACACCTAAGATTATTTCGCTGGGAGTGGAAAGACCCTTAGAGGTTTAAAAAAATTTTATTTTTCAAGGATATATGTAGATAACAAATTTAACTGCGCATCTTTTTTCTCTAAAGAAAAAGTTGTAGCTTTTTTAGTTACTCGTGCCCTGTAAATTCTAGCGCAGTCGAATCGATAATTAAGAAATTGTAATTGACTCAAGTCGCTGGTGCTTTAACATCCCGCGCGTCAAGTATTCAAATAATCAGGTAATATTAGGTATTATAAATAGACAAACAAATAAATAATATTTCATGGCGTAAAATAATTTAGTATGTTCTTGTTCTGAAACATATAAGGGTTCTATTTTTAAGACAAACTATACAAAAGGAAAACAAAACATAAACATATAATAGCCGAGATTCATCGAATTCCTAATTCTGGGAGTATTTCAATGCTACAAATTCGTGAAATTACAAAACCTGGAAGGTCGAGAGAGAGCACTTGTTTTTTGTTCAAATTTGTATAGAGCATGAGTACGATTTTTCGTTATTTAAGCATTCATATGTTTTGCGATAACATATAAGACCTTTTAAATTAAGAAATAAATTTTTTAAATATAAATTTATGTTAATCCCCCCACCCCACATATTTTCTATAATTAAGTATATTTTTTATAAATATATTATGGTGTGAATGAGACCCTACTTAGAAGAGACATAAGAAGTCACAGAAACACGAGAGCCTGCATGAAAAAATGCATGGACATAAAGCCTGAAACAAAGACCTTGGCTATTCATGGACCCAAGTGGGGAACCTTACATAACGGCTTCGTGAGGTTCTTCGCTTGGGGTGATTGCTAGAGAGATTGATCAGCAACCTGGGTCGGAGCAGTGTTGCGGAAGAAACGTGTTATTTACATAAATAGCACGAGAATTCTGGATCAATCTGAAAAATCTCTATCCCATCCACACACTACTCCTTTCCCCTGCCGAGTGAGTCACGCCTACCCCGAAAGGGAAATGGCTTAATGGTGTAATAATAATAATATTATACTATTCTTCCCTTCACCTAGAACCACGATGTCGACGTGACGGTATGGCTGCTTATTTTATTTTTATTTTCTTATTTTATATATATTTAAAAAATTTAAAAAAAAAATTTTCATATTTATTTAATCTAAATGGAATGATGGGTATTCAATCATAGCTCTTTTAATCTTTCTGGATATAAAGGGTCTTCTGTAATAGAGTGAAACTCTTCAATAACCCTCCCTTCTATAGATCTTCTGAGAATTGACGCTTTGCCACATGTAGGTTTACAGGAGCTGCGCGGGATGCGTGGAATCTGCGGGTGACAGTCCGGCGAGCACTCAGGCGTGTACAATCAAAAGTGAAGCGGGCTATAATGAGTTAATTCCCACCCACCTTCAATTCCAAAATCGGCGCTATAGAAAAGTTTCACTGTATTAATTTTATACTTCAGCCAGCAGCTTTTAAAATCTCTGTGAAAAGCTTCACTAGCTTTCTCAGACCATATTCCTAATCCATTACATTAAAAAAATGTAAGCAGCGTCCTAAAAGGATAAGTACTTGTGTTTTCCTTACTTCTGGACTGTCAAACGCTTTCCTTCAATCAGCTAAATATCTATCTAGATTTGGATTTATTTGTTTCGTATAAAAACTACTGTGGACAATTTCATCCATTGCTATAAATGAAGAAACAAACGGTGATATAGCAAAATATGTAATAGCATGATATATATTAATATCTTTAACTGCATCTGCTTCTGGTACAAATTTTCTATAAGCAGTTATTATTATTATTATTATTATTATTATTATTATTATTATTATTACACCATTAAGCCATTTACCTTTCGGGGTAGGCGTGACTCACTCGGCAGGGGAAAGGAGTAGTGTGTGGAAGGGATAGACATTTTTCAGATTGATCCAGAATTCTCGTGCTATTTAAGTAAATAACACGGTCGTTCCGCAACACTGCTCCAACCCAGGTTGCTGATCAATCTATCTAGCAATACTTCTAGCTTCTTTATGTCCATGCATTTTTTCCTGCAGGCTCTCGTGTTTCTGTGACTTCTTATGTCTCTTCTCAGTGATACACTCTCAGTGACACACTTGTTTCGTTAGTCGTTCATTTGGCATTCTCTCAACATGTCCGAACCATCTTAACCGATTTCTTTCCCATGTGTCTACTAGCGTCTCTTCTGCACCACATTCTTTTAGAATTATCTCGTTACTTACTATGTCCATTAGGGATTTCCCGCTTATTATGCGCATGAATCTCATATCAATTGCGTTAATTTTACTCTTATCTTTTTCTTGATAAGTCCATGTCTCGCTACCGTATAGTACAGTCGGTACAAATATAGAAATATGTATTGCCATTTTAGCTTTATTTGATATATTATTACTTCTGATAAGGGGACCTGCTTTACCAATAACCTTCTTACCTTCATTTATGCGTCTATCTAATTCCTCATCTATCTTCCCGTCCCTAGTAAATAAGCTACCAAGGTATACGAACTTATCAACTT
>NC_046658.1:47574568-47582261 GCF_010883055.1 Belonocnema kinseyi | reverse complement strand
GGCAGTTTCTTAATCGCCTACGTGTCAGCTTTCATTTACACTAACTTTTATCACGATCAGTTCTCACCTTCGAAAAAATGCAGTGGGATCTCGGACTAAAAGATGCTGCATGTTATGAGATTCAGAACAGCGATCTGGCAACACTGTGCCTAAACAGCGATCTGGCAAAACCGAGTAAGAACGCTCGGGGGAGTCCGACCTACCCACACCAGTAGCGAACTTGGGGGCCTCACTGTTAGTACGAAAGCTTATGTATATCTGAACCATGCAATAAACTCATTGTTCAAATGCTAATCGGTGTTCTTCAGTTACTTAACACTGCGTCAATAATTGAAAATGTTGGAATCGGAAAAGTATGGAATTTCAATTTATCTTATTTTCAAGGTTTGCATTTTGAGGGTATGCAATTTTCTGCTTCTTCTTAAGCAATACCTGTTCCAGAATTTTCAAATAGATACATTCATAATTTTCCTATCGTTTTTCTTGAATCTCAATTTGTTTTAGATATAACTGCTTGCGTCACAATGAATGTGCTGCTGGTCAGAATTGATCAACTATTTTTCTTTAAAAATTCATATTGTTTGGTTTAATTTATCTGTTTTTCATTCGAAAATTTATATTATTCACAGAAGCTGAGGAGCCTACATTTTATAGATGTAGACAGAGCCATAGAATTATAATATTAAATGGCATCATGTGTACAGTTTATAAATAATAGATCTTAAATTGTCGGTATACTGGTCCAAAAAATCTCTTTATTCATAGACATTTTGCCCTTCGACTGAGGGCTTCTTCAGTGAAATACAACTATGTACATAGCCATGTTTACACTATGTTAAAATTTTACATAAACTATAACTATATAAATACAAAACCACAGTGAATCAAGATTTCGATAATTTTCCGACGACTTCGCAAACGATCCAGATACATTGAACACATTACACAAAAACTTTAATTATTTCACAAAGAGGCCATTAGAAAAATACGTGATTAGTTTATGGAGGGGGGTCTGTCGAAGTATCATTCTTCATGTTAAGACCAATGAAAAAAATATCACGCAGGAGGGGTCTGAAGTTCTTGAAAAATGTAGCACTTATTTTGTAAAAAAGCCCTAAAGTTATCCGATTGATTTGAAAGATTGTCTCAAATATTACCATATTAAAAAAAAACATTTTAAATTTATAGTAAACAAATCAATATTCAAAAAATTATATATTTATAATAATTTTTATTTTTTATATTGATTGCAGAAAGTGCCTAGGGCTAATTAGCCCTCTAAAGAACATAGTATACATACATAATAAAATATATAATTACAAGCACTGATCGATGAAAGTTAAATGTAGGGTAGAACTGATACAGAGTTGTAAAGTACAAATAAAATGAGATACAATAAAATGAAATATACTGATGGTTGTCTAGAATCATAGAAGCTGTGTTAAAGAAGAAAGAAACAGTGAAGGAAGTAATTTACAAAAAAACATGATTGAGATTAAGTAAATAATAAATTATGGCAGAGTAGTATATATTATCCGGATTTTACAAGATATATTTTAATCTAGATTTAAATTATGACATACCGATGTGTTATTTCTGAAGTGGAAATACTGATTTGATATAGATGTGTAAAGAGGTAATTTTTAAGTGATATCGTGGCGGAGCAGTTCTTAAATTAGACGGTAATTTGTGCCAAAGACCACCTCTTACAATAAATGAACGTTGAAGTTTACAGGTTACGGTTATAAGGAATTCTTAGTACTGTCTTTCTTCCACAAAATCTGAACTGGGACGGAAGATTTTTGTCTGCAAAGTTGGAATAGTTGGAAAGATACTGATGAGCTTCATTTCTCATTACTAATTACACCAATTTACCCATAAAGAATTGTCTTCTCTTAACTACATTCAAAAATCCAGCTGTTTCTCTAAATTCTGTTATGTGTTCATTCTTAGGAATATTGTAAATAAATCTGATGCATGCACTGAGGGAACGCTCGAGTTTCAAATTAAGGTTATCAGTTATGTTATCATTCACTAAAGAGCCGTAATCAAAAATTGGAAGGATGAGGCTTTTAACCAACCGAGTGGAAGTCGGAAGGGAATTTTTGTTCCTATTTAGTTGCTGAAGGATTCGGAAAGTTTTCTTAGATATTTTATAGATCATCTCCTTACAAGACAATTCTCGATTTAGTATAAAGCCCAGATCTGTAACCGACTCAACAAAGGGGATGTTAAGTCCATTAACCTGTAATGGAGGTAGGGTGGCTAGTTTCTGAGAAGAGGGAGATGCTGAGTGCCCCATAACAATTATTGCCTTTGTTTTAATAGGCTTGAGAGCTAATCCATTTTTCACAGCACAATGGGCCACAAAATCAGTGTCTTCCTGTATCCAACTAAGCAATCGAATGCGAGAGGAAATAGGTCCCGAAATGTGTAACTTAAAATCATCCGCATATTTATGGTAATTACAGTATTTAAGTTTACCTCCATTATCAGAAGTATAGAGATTAAGTAAGACAGGGGCAAGAATGGAACCCTGGGGGACCCAGTTCGATGACTCACCCTTACTAATAGTTATTTTATGTGATCGATTAATGAAAAATAAAAAGCAAACAATTTGATGACTGTGTTTGAAATTTTTCAGTTTGAATAATAAGCTTTGCTGGTCCATCGTATCAAATGCCTTGGAGAAATCGAAGAAGGGAACGACCGTAATTAATTAAATACATGATTCTTGTTTTTTAATTATTATATATTTATTTACATATATAACCTCATAAATCGATTGGAAATCTTTGCGAAATCTTCATAATTTTTGTGAAATCTTTCGGAAATTATTGAAATCTTTGTACAAGGTTTGAAGTGTACCAGAAATCTTTACAGAAATTTCGAAATGTTTGTGTAATATTTATGAAGTCATTGAATGTAAAATCATTAAAAGCTTTGTGAAATGTTTGGGAATATCAATTTTATACCTGCATTTGATATTCATTATTGTACATCATTTACCACTCATTTTATTTTATCTATTTATAATTTATATAAAATTTTGAAAGAGTATAAACGGCACACATTGCGCCATTTAATATTATAATTCTATGGCTCTGTCCCTACCTAAAAAAAGTAGGCTTCTCTCCTTTTATGAATAATAGTTCGATTTTTCGAATGAAAAACAGTTACACTGAACCACAAAGTATGAATTTGGAAGCAAAATAGTTCATCAATTCTGACCAACAGCACATTCATTGTGATGCAAGCAAATTTATTTTAAACAAATACAGATTTAAGAAAAACGATGGAAAAGTTATCAATATCTATGACTGCAGGGGTTTCAATTAAAAATTCTGAAAAAGGAATTGCTCAAGAAATGGCAGCAAAGTGCATACTTTTTAATTTTATACGTGGAAAATCAAATAAATTGGCATTCCATACTTTTATGATTAAAAAAATTTCCATTCTTGGCGCAGCATCTTTTTTTAGCATGTTTTATCGTAGAATCGGAGAAGATTTGCTTCTACTTTTCGATAAAGGCTATACTAAATCACCCGTCAATAATGATCACCTCTTAAAATCTTTACATTTAGGTAAACCATGGCTTAATTACATTTTAAATACCTGCATAAATTTCCTGATATAATTTAATAAATAATGAAAAAGAAAAGAATAGGAAAATTGGTCAATATGGTCAATGAGTGTAATCCTAAAGTGAATGCAAAATTACCAACACTCTCAACTGAAATTGAACGGATTAACCGAATTTTGTCATATTTTTAAATCGTCTTGTCATTATGTAATGAATCTTATGCAGGATATTAATATCAAGTGCCTTAATATTTTGATCATTATTTATTTCTCTAAACCAGCTCTAATCTCCAACAATAGGAAGGTTGAGCGAGGCATGGCAGCACTCAATCTAAATTAGGTTCGATCCTGGGATTCGCTGTTTACAATTTACACTGTTTACACTTTTACAGTATCGTCGAAAAAATAACACTTTGGGATCTCCTACTGTTTCATTGAGTAGTGTCACGCCGTTATTCCGTTCACCAAGGGTAAACTCACAGTGGCGGTTCGCTCCTTCTCAGGCGCAAAAATTGCATCATATTATCAATTAATGGAAAAAGAAACAACATAACCATTTTTCGAATATGTTTGATTTTTTATTTAGACCTTTATATTATGTGGTTAAAATACTAAATCAAACAAATCACAATTGCAGAAGAAAAGCTTGTTTGTGTAATACATGGACTAAAATTCAAGCCTGAGGAAGCGCCTTAAAGTCGAAGGGGCTGTAACAATACAGAACTCGCAATAACCAGATCACAGCTGTCCATACTTTGACCTTTAATTTTAATAGGTCCGTCCATAAATGTGGGGGAACCTCTAGGATTCTCTTGCTCTCACATTATATCACATAACTTCTGCTAACAATTCCACGACATTCGTCCTTTAAAATGAAATGACTACATACCTAATTATTTGTTAATCATAAGTTCTAATCGCAAGACTATTAATTATACTATCGTCTAAAATAGATTCTAAAAACAAACAAAACAGGTTAAAACTGTGCACTCTCTTTAAAAAAAATTATTTTTGGAAAATATAAAAGCGATTTTGTCATCAGTAAAAAATATAAAGATCTTATACTAAAGTTTACGGACCGTTCAATATTAAAACAAAAAATTGAATCGTCTTCGTCTGACCGTTGAAATATTTTGCTAAACTTAAGTACATCAGCTCGTAATTTCGGGATAACTTTTAAGTTAATACTGGTGCGCCATCAAATCACATAAAAAATGTAACAAATTATATAAAGAGTACATCAGGAAAAAAAACTGTACTAGCGTATTATTCACGACATGTTTGTGATGTATTGAAAAAATTAGAAAACTACTACAAAAGTGCTGAGTACGAATTTAATGTTGCCAATTCACTAACAAAACAAAAAAGACCAGTCAGCTAGGCGAAGTCGAAGGACTTTTAATTTTATTGTAGAACATAGGAAATCAACATGTCGTATGATTACAAAATTAATGATAGATAGAGGTAAAAATTTCTTTAAAATTTGCTTATCAGTATTCACTGAAGATAATTTACCTTAAGACCAGAAAAGAAGTCTTTATCCTGAAGGTGGCAGCTGTGCAAAAAAAGTTAAATTAACGAACGTCAAAAAGTTAATATTATTATGTATAATGTCAGAAATAAAGGAATACAAAAATTTTATTTAATTTAACTAATTTCAATAACATTTCTTTTAAGCTAGTGCGTGCATTTAAGATTTTACCTGTTGCAAATGCACAAGAACGGCAGCATCAACTTATCCTTGCCCTTACTGCTTTGTGACTCTTTCAGATTAAAAAAAAAATCCGGAAAATTTGGTAAGTAAAGTTGAGAAGAAAGAAGTCCACGAAATTGAATATTTAAAAGTAAGTGACAATTTTTTGCGTTTGAAAAATCAAGGTGCTCTGAAACAAGATTATAATAAATTTTGCCTTTCAGGCGGAAAGGGAATATTTCCTTGGAACAACCACAATACTATATATTTAACACTTTTCCAAGAAGGAAACGATGTTCTTGTAATTATTCCTTAATTGGCACCCTGGGTCCAGTGGACCCGAGCGTTTCTTCGAGTTCGATTTAATTGTACTAAATTTTGGAAAATGAACCAAGAGTCGACATCTACCGTTAGTTGACATCACTAACTGTAATGAAAGTCGGTTAGTACAGTGCGGTAAGCGTCAGTGTATGTTGAGCAGTTACTCAAAGTAGACGTCTCGAAAACACCGGGCCCAGCAGATCCATTGTGCCATTAGTGATTGAAAAGCAGTTTTCTCACAAAAATTTTTAATAGTGAATTTCGTATTTTTTGATTAATTTGCAAAGTAAGTGTATCATCTTACATGAAATAATTTTTTTCTTGCGGTTACGTTATAGATTTTGCTCAAATATAGATGCCTTACAATTTTCGGCAACGTTTCTTACGATTCGAATTGGTGACTTTCACTAAAAAAACAAGATCGTGGTACTGTTGTTAACTTTCATGCTATCCAATGAGATGACCGATGGCAAACCGAATATTGTCCGGCACTACAATGCTATAAAAGTTGGCACGGACATCTACTATCAGCTCTGCCACTCATTTACCGTTGCGAGGCGATCACAAAGTTGGTCATTGCTTTTTTTCTTTGGAATGCTTGATCAGGCTGCAGTAAGTGCCAGAATTTTATTAAAATGCAAGCTGTTAAGCGAAGGAAAATCAACGAAAGTAAGTGTGCAGCAATGCCTTGAAAACAAGAATCACTTGTGCCATTTGCCATGTCCCTGTGTGTAACGATCACCGATCACCTTTATGCTCTAAATGTGTAGCTAATAAGTAACTTTTATATTATATAATATTAGTTTTATGTATTTTCCGTAATTTTGTGCGTATTTCTATACCAATATATTGATAAAATTAAATAGATTAGCTTCAAAAAATTGAAAATTATTTATTTAATAAATTCCTCATTAAATAAATAACTTCAACTTAAAATAAACATCTTTTTTGAAAGTTCTGCTATAATAACGATTTTTTCCTTATAGTGTAGAATTTAAAGAGTATCATATTAAATTTGTAGAACTTAATATTAAAATTAACATGACTTATGAATTTTTAAGTGAAAAAACGCATTTTTTCAAGATTTTTTAAAACCAATTTAAAATTAACTAATTGCTACAAAACCAATTACATTTCAACAAAGACTTTATGGAGTACTTCAAAACAACATTTTAAGCAAAAATATTTGATACAAGATGTGTAATGCATGTTTGAATACGCTCAGATCCAGGAGACCCAACGTGCCATTTACGTTCGAGCGCGGGAGTATGCCAGTTAAGGGATAAAAAGTGCATAATTCGTGAATTACATAGAGTACAAGAATTTGTCAATTAAATGTTTTTGGATGGCTTGGGCCCTCTCCTCGGAAGAGAAATCTCATAAATTTGGCCAAAAAAGGTAAATGTAATATAAAAAAACTACCATGGAGTTATTTCTGAAGGTACTGCTTATAGCTCAAATTTTACCGCGATTTCGCTGGAAGCGGGTGCAATTTTTCAGATTAGCACCCGCTCCCGGCGAAATCCTGCGGTTGTCCTTATGACAAATTTTTAATTATATATATATATATAATAATACTGATCATTACATTCTATGGATAAAGATTTCAGTATAATTAAAACAATGTCTTAAAGAAATACAATAATGATGAAAAAAATTACAATGTAGTAGTAAAATTGTTTAACAACTTTTTTTAAGCTGTCAGAAAACATTGCAGTCCCTTGAAAATTGCCCTGTAGTAAACATATGAAGTTATAAAAAACTTTGTAAATAATTTAAATATTCTTCCAAAAATGTTCTTTTTCTTATCGACAAAAAGTTAATTTTAAAAAGGCCAGATACTAGCTTCCATATATCACAACGCTACTGAAGGCTGGTGACCTTCTCAGCATGAAAACAAAAACACAAACCCAAGACGACTCTCTCGGTTCCAGTTCTACTTCCCCTCCTCTCCCAACCCTCCATTATTAACTGAAGTATTTTGGTGGGACTGAGGTTAGAACTACAATCTCCACCATATGACGATTTGATACTTAACTTTGACATGATTTCGACTCAGAAAATAAACTTATTGCATAAATGTGTTAGTTGGGCGTA
>NC_046658.1:47571129-47574468 GCF_010883055.1 Belonocnema kinseyi | reverse complement strand
CTGTAGTAAACATATGAAGTTATAAAAAACTTTGTAAATAATTTAAATATTCTTCCAAAAATGTTCTTTTTCTTATCGACAAAAAGTTAATTTTAAAAAGGCGAACAATTTGTGTTACTTTGACAAAAATAATTCTTATGATAAAATAAAATTTATTTCCTATTTTCACGAATTCTTTAGATACAATGTTTAAATTTAAAAGAAGAATTATATAATTATATAACTATAATATTATTTTTTACAAATTTATTTTATACTACAGTGTGATTTTGGAAATGTTTTCTTTCACAGAAATAATTTTACTGTGCAAAAAATTGGCATCAACTTTTCGTTCGTATGAGGAAAAGAAAAGTTTTTAAAGAATATTTAAATAATATATTTAATGCTTTCACGATGATTCATTTTGATAACAAGCGATCTTTCGGGTTTCACTCGTGTAAAAAACTACGAATTTTGCCAACGTTTCGTGAACATTGACGTTCACGAAACGTTGGCAAAATTCGTAGTTTTTTACACGAGTGAAAGCCGAAATATCTCTTGTTATCAATATTTGAATAATTATTTAAGTAGAAAGTTTTTTTTTAAATTTTTTATTTTTATTGCAGTGCGACTTTGAAGAGTAACAAAACATTTCACTTTCACAGATATAATTTCTCATAATACCACAAAAAGCTAATAAAAAATTTGATTTAATATACATCGCTAAAAAATTAATTTAAAGAGTTGTTCGACTGCAGTGTTTTCTGAAAAATTTTAAAAGAATTTGCTTTTAAATTTTGTTACAAAATTTTCCTACCACATTTTAGTTATTTTTTCAATAGTTGTTCTTCTTTAAAAGATTTATTTTTTAAGAATAGTACTCTCAATTGTAAAAGCGCATACCTGCAAGAAATTATGTACTTTTCACAGACTTTAGAAAACTCACTGATAAGGTTCGCCATTACGTGCCCAAACATTTGAAACAACTCAATTGTTTTCGATTCACCTCACTCTAAAGCCAACAATGTACATCAACAATTTCTACAAAACTAAGTTTTGAAGGTAATAAGATCCCCCAGTGATTATTAAGTATCTTTATTTTTATTAATGTTCTCTTTTAATAATTTTCAAGGAATAAGGTTTTTTCTTAAATTTTCAACAGCTTTACCAATGAAAAACAATAGAAAGTTTATTGAAAATTTATTGATTAACTCAATGGCGAGGAAATGGGTAATTTGATAGACAAAGGCATATATTTATGGGGGGCATCACACCGAGGGCCTGAAGCAACTTCGAATCCAGTGAGGGGTAGTACCGTTGCGCAGTGGAAGGGGAAAATTGCGCAGGTAGCCGTGGAGGAAAAGACGATCGCCCATCGACACTACCCCTCACTGGATTCGAAGTTGCTCTAGGCCCTCGATGTGATGTCTCCTGTGTAGATAATCCCTTTGTCTTCTAACTTATATCTATTTCTATATGAAGTATATCAGTATGTGCAAGAAAATCATTTAAATATAGAAAATTAGATTAACTCCAATCTAATAAAGTATAAATATGATATATGAACATTTTTTGGACGATAAATGATACAATTTTCCACTTTTTAAGTTATGGTGGATTAATAATTGTTTCAAGTTCACAAAAGTAAGTGTTTGAACAAGTTCTTATTATTAGAACAAACATTTCTGTGTTGAAATGTTGTCGCAGGCTTATACTGCCCAACATGTCAAAGGAATTTTTGGTTAGAGATGGATTTTTATTTGATCATTTTTTCACGGGGCTGTCCCGGTATATATCATCAGTTACGGACGCATTTTTATAATGCAATCAAGTGATCTGATAAGAGCAGTCTGCCCAGACATATTGGACAAAGCCTGGTTTTACCCCATCATTGACGGACTGGGTTGTAGTCAAGTACACGATGGGGGGACCTACAGCTTAAGGTGGGTTCCGAACCATCAGAACCTCGGTGAAGGTACATTGAAAAATTTCCAGAGGTATCGGCTCAGGGATTGAACCCCGGACCTCTGAGGTGAAGTCCGAGTGTCTATACAACTGATTATTTATTATTATTATTTATTAATTTTTATTATTATTATTATTATTTATAAAAATATTATTTTGCAATAATTCTCGTATGTTGCAAATTTTTCTACAAAATTTCACTTTTGGTCCACTTTTAAATTGTAATGAGATAATAATTAACTTAAGTAAACAAACGTAAGTGTTTCAGGCAGTTATTATTTATTAGAAATTGTTGATGTACGTTGTTCACTTTAGGGCCAGCTGAATTGATATCAACTAAGTTGTTTCGCACATTTCGGCCCACAATCGTGGCCCTCGTCAGTGAGTTTTAATCAATCTTTTAAAAGTACAATTTTTAACAGCTTTACCAACGAAAAAAGAACAATAGAAAATTTATTTTGTCTCACTTCATTAACTCAATGGGGAGCTTATGAAAATTCAACATTGTAATTGAAATTGTTGTTAATCTGCCTATATTAAAGATTATATTCTCAAACTTGTCAAAATGCCAGGGATTTCGTCGGCCTATTAGAATTTTTAATCAATGTATAAACGTGAAAATGGTGAGGAAATGAGTAATTTGAAAGACAAAGGCATTATATTTATGGGGGACATAACATCGAGAGCCTGAAGTAACTTCGAATTCAGTGAGGGGTAGTGTCGTTGTGCAGTGGAAGGGGAAGGTTTCGCAGGTAGTCGTGGAGGAAAAGACGATTGCCCGTCGAGGCACGTGCTACGCCCGCACCCCCCTGTGCTAGAGACCCTTTTCTCTTACCTGCGCCAAAGGTCGTTAGTCTAATACGGCCCCTGTTTACCAGATTGTACAAAAAAAAGATTATTAATATTATTACCTTTATTGTGAAAAAGATACAGGAGCTTAACTAATTATAAACTTTTACTAGATTTAGATCTGAAGATTCGAATTTTATTTTCTTGAGCGTTACCTGCGGTTATTTTATATTCCGTATTTCTTAATTATTAGCAATTTGAGTTGAACGAGTTGAGTTTAAATGAGAATTTAAGATTCTTTTTGTGTGTCCTACGACGCAAATCACCAAAGTATGCACCATTTATATAATCAATTAAATAAATATTAGGAGCAGAGTCTCGTATAAAATCCTGAGGAAATTATATTTTTTTATATTATTCTTCGAAATTATACCTAGAATAGGGTTCAGAATCATAAAATGTATGAATAGTTTAGCACAAGCCTTATTGAATAAAGAATAATTATTTGTATCAGAAAAGCTTTAGTGTTTCTCCATGCGAGTTACCCTTACTCTTTATTTTTGGTTAAACAAATTTAAAGTTTAACGTAAGTTAACTTAGCATAAA
>NC_046658.1:47567190-47571029 GCF_010883055.1 Belonocnema kinseyi | reverse complement strand
ATAACACGTTCGTTCTGCAACACTGCTCCGACCCAGGTTGCTGATCAATCTCTCTAGCAATCACCCCAAGCGAAGAACCTCACGAAGTCGTTATGTAAGGTTTCCCCGCTTGGGTCCATTAGTGGCCAATGTCTTTGTGTGAATGAGACTCTAGTTAGAAGAGACATAAGAAGTCACAAAAACACGAGAGCATGCATGAAAAAATGCATGGACATAAAAGAAGCTAGAGAAGTATGCCAGGACAGGAAAGTATGGCGGCAAATAGTTAATAAAAAGTGTTCTAGTAGAGTGAATGACACCTCAAACAAAAGAACTTGGCCACTAATGGACCCAAGCACTTCAACAATTTCTACAAAATAATAACTTCTTGAAACTCTCACGTTTGCTAACTTAAATTAATTATTATTTCACTACAATTTAAAAGTGGATCAAAAGTGAAAATTTGTAGAAAAAACTGCAACATATGAGAATCACTGTAAGAGAATATTTTTATAAATAATAATAATAACTTGTTCAAACACTTACTTTTGTTAACTTGAATCAATTATTATTAATCCACGATAACTTAAAAAGTGGAAAATTGTATTTATTATTTTCATTTATTTATTATTTATAATTTTATTATATTGTATGTATAATTGATCAAAAGTGGAAAATTGCTTAATTTTTGTCCATAAAATGTTCATGTATCATATTCATACATGTAGATTGGAAATAATCTAATTTTGCTTATTTAAATGATTTTCTTGGAAATACAGATATTCGTTAAATAGGAATAGATATAAGTTGGAAGAAAAAGGGATGATCTCCACAGGGGACGTATCATCTAGGGCCTAGAGTAACTTCGAATTCAGTAAGGGGTAGTGTCGCTGCACACGGGAAGGTGAAGGGTTACGCAGGTAACCGTGGAGGAAATGACGACTGCCCGCCTCGGCACTTGTCGTCAGTTATTGCTGCTAAGGCACTCTGTGCGTAGGAGAGAGAGAACCGGGAGGATTAACCTCAAGGCTATAAGTGCCTTTAGAATTTTGGGAACTCGAGTCCCTTAAGAAATTTAAGACTAGTTGTGATCTTCGCTAATAATCACAGCTTGGTACCCACTGACCAGGCAGAGAGAAAACATTCTCTCTGTTGCTCCTGATTACCAAGGGTGAATGCCAGATGGCTGAAGTATTTTCCCTCGAATAACGTTGACCAAGAGCCAAGGAGTCCTTGACGTTGCTCGTATACTCGAAAGGAAAGGAACAAGTGCTTTAGCTTTAACTAGCTTTTAGAAAATGGTCTGACTTACTACCGAAGAATTTAGGAACAAATTTATGGGCTCTTTTTTATCACGAGAAATATCTTAAATATTTACCGCGTTTTATTCTCAAAGAAAAATGTATCTGGATTTCGCATTGAATCTCGAATGATCGTGAAAATTCAGCAAGTACTTTTTTGGACAGTTATAAAGAAGAGTCTTCCTTAGTTATCTACTAGGAATAGGAACCGAATTAGAAGACTTAAAATATTTCTATGAGAAAAAACTTGGAGAAATTTTCTAAGATACTTCTCTTTTCAAAAAGGCGATGGTTCGAAGGCAGGATAAGATGGAAAACAGTCTTCCAGATCTCCTTTCAGCTCACCTCTTTCGATCTCCGCTATTCAGCTGCAAGATCAAGAAGAATGGAGGCTGTGGTCACTAATATAGGCATTGGCAACCGTGAAGACATATACTTTGACCTTGCTTTGCGGGCTCGTTAGATGGCTCTGTAGTACTTTCCCCCGCTACACGTCGCTTAGGGGCCAAAGTTTGATCTATCTCTCTTACTCCTTCATTGTTTTCCGAACGTCAGCACATGTGAAGCCTAACCCATTAAGAACTTTTTGAGAGCTGATATCTAATTTCTTGTCTTAATTTTCAACCTGGTGATTATCGTTGCAGTACACAACTGAAAACTAAAAGAGGGATCGGTACCTTCTGTATCATTACCATAAAAACAGAGTAATATTTTGAGAAAGGAACCTGCCGATAAGAAAATTGATGTCGAAAATGATTGCAAAATTAAAATGAAAACTGCTTTCAAAGATACTACCATCATCTTTCGATTTTTCCTTGGAACATGTTTTTATGAAAAAAGCAACAGAAAACAAGCAGAAATATACAAATAATTATTCCGATAATTATTTTTGTATGTTTATTTGTTTTTCTACTTGCTCGTTTAATGGCACCACCATCGATTATAGGTCTGCACTTCTAAAGCATTGAGTGACCACAGCCTGGAAGAATGTTTTTGAGTCCTATAGCGCCTTTTATACTCTGGCTCTGACTCTCCCTCTCTGGCTTACGCAATTCTCGGTTGCGTGGGAGTCCTTTGGAGCCTACAATTTAGAATATCTCCCTTATGATGCTTGCACTTTGAAGGATTGCCAGGGAGATATTCCTGTTGCCTATTTTTAGGGAGTTCTTGTAACTCGCAGGTTACAATATAATCCGTGTTATTGGAAAGAATAATGCAATTTCAAAAAAGTAGAACTAACACATTTAAACGCCGTAATAGTATGCCAAGTACTTTTTCATGACTCAAATATAAAAATTAATAATTCTGTAAAATGATGTATAAGAACTACTTGTTTTTAGAATTAATCGTTCGCAAACATCAATTTTGACTTACAAATTGATAATTTCATTATATTGTTTAGTACAATCGAGCCGTCTCATTTTGTTTGCCCCTAACTCGTCAAATGTCTATAATATCTAGTACGTGAATTCGCATACGCGAACAAATCTATCGTGTTTTTCTGTCAGTATCGCTAGGTACATTAAAATATCTCAAGAAAAAACGAGGCTTCGAACAATTCTGAGGCCAGATTCGGATCCAGCCCGAGAAAATATATTTTATGTGATTATAATAAAATTATGTGTATGTATATATACTTCGACAATGCCTTCTGGCTATAAATTTACAATTATAGCTACTAATATTCAACGCACTACATGTGTTACAAGTATGCAAATAAAAAAATTACCACATAAGCACCCAGTCTACCAGTATAATAAATGACATACGTGAATTTATTTTTCAGTTAAATCATTTTTTTTATTGTTAAATAAAGTGTTGTGCACGTTGGATTCGTATACCAAACGTGAAATTATTATTTCATTATATACATTTTTTAAAAATGAAAGTGGTATACGCTAATTAGTTCACTCCAAAAAATTTCTGGTTAAATCAACCAGAAATCTAGTTAAATATGCCCTTAGTATTCTTTCTGATTAGAGTAACCTGAATTCTGGTCAAATTAACTAGAAAATCTGATTAATTCAACCAGATTTCTGGTTTCTCTAACTAGAAACAATACTCTGGTCATATTTAACCAGAATTCTGGTTGATTTAAGCAGACATTTTTTTAAGTGTTGTTCAAAAATTCTCTCTTTTTTGCGGGTTGCTTTGGCTTATGCCAATAATTTAAATACTTTCAAAGTGTATTTCATTCTTTTTTGTGCATAATTAAACAATATCTTAACCATAGTCCAATAGCATACACTAATAATTATTCCGTGTTAGTGGAAAGAATAATGCAATTTAAGAAAAGTAGAACTAGCACATTAACACGCCGTTACCGTATGCCGAATACTTATTCATAATTTCCATACATAACAAAAATAATAATTCTGTAAAATGGCATACAAGAACTTTTACGGCTTTTTTTCAGAATTTTTAGGAACTCGCTATGAAGTGTGTCAGCTGTACTCGCCATATGAGATGAAAAATGAATTGGACTCAGTTCATGGCACATCTGCCCCTGCCTTAGCAACGGTTTATAACTGGGTAAATGAATTTAAGCGTGGTCGTACA
>NC_046658.1:47531561-47567090 GCF_010883055.1 Belonocnema kinseyi | reverse complement strand
TGCAACATGTATTGCTGCTTACATTGTTTCTCAAAATTACATTCTGAAACAGCAGGATCAAAATGATTACAACGGATTGAAATCTGAAATGAAAAAAATTCTCCATAAAAAAAATGTAAAAAAATATATAAAATCCCTTAAAAAAAAGAAAATATCGATATTCGTCGAACTCCACGTTGGTGGTAGTTGGGCAACGTAAACTTTGTTTGCGGCAGACGGACGATAGATATTCGTGAATCATTTTACTCTTACACGATGCTTAGAACTATGAAAATTTTTTATTGAAAAACTATGTCGGAAAGAGGAGATCTTAAGCAATAAAAATATATGTGCCTCAATTTTTTCTAGTGTCGAATAGTCTTAGTTATTGGCCGTTGAAAAGCAGTGTACCGGTAGTGGCGTTTTGGCCGTTTAAGGGTTAATGTCTGACAATAGAAAGATTGAGTGGGACATGATAGGGACTCAATCTAAATCCTGAGGAACGAAGAAACCTTTCATTATTATGAAATTACCATAAATAAAATTATAAAGACGTATCTCAATTAAATTTTAATGAGCTAAATGAATTTCGTGATATAATTTAGAGAAATTGAAAACAAAGTTCTTGAAAATATATTAATATCCGAACCAATAAATGAAATATTTACAAATCTTGTGAATGTAACAAAAGTGTGATAACTCTTGAAGTTATGATCTGATTTTCTTCTATCTTTATTAGCGTTCTTGTTATAATATAACAATCTAACATAATCTATTAAAGTTCAATTTATTAATATTTTAGTAAATTTCCATTGGCCTCAAACAATTCTCATTCCTTAAAAAGGGAAAGGTCACGCGAAGCAAGCAACCGAGCCCAAACGACCGGCGTCCTGTGTCTCTCTTGGGTTTCAGTATTGCGAAAGAATTTGAGGGTGGCAACCATACCGCTCCCCAGAAAGTGAGAAAAACGTTCGGAAAACGCTGGCTTAGTTTATCGTCGAAAAATTAACACTTTGAGACCTCTCACTGTTTCATTAAGTAGCGTGTCACGCCGTTATTCCGCTCAACCTGAGTACACTGATAGTGCCGGTTGGCTCCTTCCCAGGCGCATAAAATGCATTATATTTTCAATTAATTGAAAAAAGCAACAACAAGACGTTTTAAAAAAAGAATTTGATTTTGTATTTAGACCTTTATATTACGTGGTTAAAATATGAAATTAAACAATTAATAATTGTAAGAGAAAAGCTTGTTTATGTAATACATGGACTAAAATTCAAGCCTGAGGAAACGCCTTAACATGCATATTCTTTACACGTATCTCGTGCTTCGCATTCGCTTTTGTCTAAAATGTAAACTTTTCTCTATTATGTTCAATACCGGTATATCATATTTTTAGATCTTTTTTGGTTGAAAACGGTTTTTCTCTTCATTTATTTGTCTCTTGTGTCGTTTTTTCCACAATTTAATTTTTAATTTTCAGTTTCAATTCTTTTTATTAATCAAATGTTTAATGTCACATCAACTGCCAAGATCATGAGCAACTGTACTATCATGTTAATTATGAACTGCAGAGATCTTTGGAGAAGTATAGCAAGGGAAAGAAGCGAAGCTTTCTGAAAACACATCCAGCCTCGCTTCCCTTTTTTGGGAATGGAACCCACGCTAGCGTGGCTGCCATAGCTGCAGTATTGAAACATAAGACAATCACGATACCGTCTAGACCACGATGACACCCTTTACAACAAAGTAGATCCTTTTTAGGTGAACATTTTTTGGTTATTCATTTTTTTCAGAGCTGTTTCGTTTGTTCAAAAACTTAATTTTTTTATTTTGTTTTTGAGAAATAAAACTAAAACTGCGTCTTTCAACAAAAAGTTATTCATAACAAAATTTGTAGATCCTTTTCAGGTGGGGAAAATTTTGACGCATTATCTTTTTTTATCTTGCAAAGTTTGACCACAAATTGGAATTTTCAATTATTTTTCTTATGATGAAATTTGGAATTTTCTGTTTTTCAACAAAATAAAAAAAATTGTTACTATAGTTTTGTACGCCTTTTAAAAGGCAACTCTTTCCTTTCCTTGGCTTTTTTCATATTGAGCGTGGTTTGCTTTAAATTTTTCATTTTTATTTGAATATTTAAATTTTGTAAATGATCCAACTTAACTAATTTTGTTCCTACCGCAAAATATTATTAGATGAATTGTTCGTCCTACCGAGCACTACGAATAACAGAAGACGTACCTGATTGAGCATTGACAATTTTAGAACCTGCAAACCGAATATTTTCCCATTCAAGCTTTTGAAGCTGAAATTGGGAATTACAAAATTTGCGCAGATGATACAAATGATTATCTATAAAACATCTATTATATCATAAACTATCAGGTTATATTCAAAGTAATTAAATAAATTTTTCTAAACTGAAAAGTGAGAATTCTGTCTACATAAAATCAGTGTCATTTTTAACATTTCAAATTGAAGAATTGGAAATTGCAAACTTTAAAAATAAATCATTTTCCAATTTTACATAAAACTTAAAAAAACCAATTTATTTCATTTTTAGTGAAAAATTAATAAGTTGATCATCAATGATAAAGTATTACCATGCAATAGTGTCAATTTCACATTGAAGATAATTTTGTAAGGTGTCAGGCTGATATATACCAATAAACTATCATGCTGACATAATAGAAAAAGTACATTATCATTTATAGCGTTTTTTGTTGCAATATTATTTAGTACCTGATAATAACGCTAACATAATAAAATACTTCAAATTTCGTAAATTTCTTAAATTAAACGTTCTGTCAATTTTCCAAAATGCTTTCAAGTTAATGCACGTTTACCTTTGGGCGGTGTTCAAGCTTCTATAACGAGTCTCTAAAGATTTAGCTGCTACGTGAAAAGAGCGAAAAAGGGTCTCAGTGGAAGTATTCTTTTTCGTACGATCGCTTTTGTCATCATTTCTCAGCCCTTTAACGCCGTTTCTTTTTACCATTAACGAACCCTGACTTCTCTGAAAGCCAAGGCAACTTCTAAGGTTTACTGAAGCATGGCTAAAGTGCTACAAATTAGGTTTTAATATGGTGAGGTGTACACGTAGGTAATTGACGCCTTTTTTCTTTTAAGTAAAGCAACAAAAAATTGTAGACTGCTCTTTGTGCTATTTCGTCAGAAATGTTCCCTTTCTTCACTAAAGCAGAGAATTCTCAGATTCTAAAGGATGCACATAATAAGCTTTACGAAAGCCGGAATGATGAAACTTCAAGCTGTTATTTCAGGGAAAACATAGTTTTTCCTAGATTATTTTTGTATCTTATAACGTAACCAAAGTAGGGGAAATTCATGCTAATTTATTATCTGATTTAAATAAGAGGTTTCGTATTGAGTAAAAACTGAAGAGTAGTTGAAAAGAGATTGAACATTATTACAGAATTTTGTTTAACTAACCGGTAAGGTATAGCGCTATATCAAGCCAGTATAACCTAATTTTTTGTAACCAGCTTCTTTTGCTTCTTCATTAATTTATTCCGCTGACCCTTTCTATTTCAAATCCACTCTACTCTCCTTTCCATGCTCCCCCCTTCCCCCGTCGTTTCATGAACGTCTCTCTAACACGTGCAAAGATATTTTTTGCTCATACCTATAAACTCTACACGGATTCTCTTCTTCATACACCCAAAACTTACATGCACTTATACCCTCTTCCATTCTTAATCTCACAAACCCAAGGTGAAAAATCTGCCCGCGTCGCGGGCACATTCTCTTCGCACGCTATGCGCGCTGGCTCGCTTCGCTCGCAAGTTTGAGTGCGCCTTGGGCGCGCGACAAGTGAATCTCGCGCTTCGCTCTCAGATATAATTACACCTAGCGCTTCGTGCTCGGATATTTATTCTTTGCATTTGGAATGCTTGAAAAAAACGTTATCAAAAAGATCTCTTTTAGATGGCAGTATTTATTTCCGTCTTCATATTCTGAATTGTCTACTTGATCGTCACTAACATATCGAACATCCACACTCTGGCACTTTTATCCTATTGTCGTCCTTGAACATTTTTTTAACTATACCCCATAATTGTCCCATTACACATTTTTCCTAGTAATCTTGTTTACGCTGTCCTCATCTCCTTTCATCGTCTCCTGCTACCATTTTTCTTCCTTCGCCCTTAACCCTATTTTCTGCACCCACTTACAGACCCATAAAATACCTCGTCCACTTGTTTATCCTGATATCTTCATGTATGCCCTTCTTTCCTCCTCTTTCCCAGTTTATCGCTTCCGAAATCCTCCATTCCTTTACCGCTTTCAATACCTTTTTCATATACCTTTCTTTCTCCTCCTATCTTTTACGCCTTAAGGTTCTCTGGTGCTTTCTCTTTCTCCTGTTAAGTTTTATTTTTTCCCTTTTTCCTTTATCCCTTTCTTTCATTATTTTGAATATTCCATTATCCTATAATTACTTTCCATGAATTAAACGCCCCTTCCCTGTATTATAAATCATTCCTTTAAGCACTTTAAATTTTTCTAGTAGCGTGTCTACTCCTACCTCTTCCATACTCTATATCTTTTCGTTCTCTATTTTTCTCCAGAATCTCTTAAATTATATCCCTCTAAAATGTCCAATTCAGATTTTTTGCCTTATTCAGACCTTGCCCCCCCCCCTATACCTGTGTATATAAATTCCTCTTCTTCATCCGTCCTAGTATTGCCCTTACAAATAAACCACCGCGCCTCTTTCATCTAGTCCAGAAGACTTATGTCCTCCCGAGCCGTTTCCTTGTATCTTCTTTTAAATTTCCTTTTCTCTGCCCAACGTCTCTTCTTCTTGTTCCCCGTGCATGAATTCATACTTTTATTCCAGACACCCTCTTGTTATTTTAAAACTGCCCATGTCATTCGCTGAATCAGCCGATTTCGTTTTCTCTCTCGCTATATCAGATCTTCCTTGATTCTTTCGCTTCCTCCTTTTAAAATTCTTTCATATCCATAACTTCATATTCCTCCTCGTCCCTCCCTAATTTAACTAACCTCACTAACCTCTCTCGTTTCTTCCGGACCGCCTATCTCTTTCACCTCACGCTGATTGCTTATTCTTAACTTGCTGACTCTCTCTTCTAACAGTTTGATTTCCTTTTTCGTTTCCATCGCGTTCTTTTTCTGCCTATTCCCTATGATCTCCAATTTGTTCTAGAATTTTTATTTTTCTTCGTGTCACAATTTATCGAATTGTTCCTATTTCTAAATTACTTGTCTTGCCTCGTCCTTCACCTCTTCCTGCCTCTTTGTATAGTCCAGTTTTCAGCACATCTTCTCTCTAAACCCTATTATGTGAGTTTCCATTTTTCTGAGTGCGCTTACATCATCTCTATCTTCCTTTGGCGATGTTTTCTTGTCTCAGTTTTTTTTATCTCATTGCCCTTTCTCACATCTTTGAGCCTCTGCTCTCTTTATCTAAGATACCCTGTCTCTCTTTGCTATCACTGTTCCTGTTTTCTTTAATTTTCTCGCTCTGTCGCCTTCTGGAGTCACGATCTGAAATCCATTTTTTAATTTAAATTAGCATTTTTTATCACTCCCTTTAGTCACTTTCAGACTATCACCTTAGACCTCTTACACACTACATCCACACCGCACTTACTCAACTTTTTCCGTCTCACCAGCCAAAAAACGATAGCACTCGAAAAATAGTATATAACCTCTATGGGTACTACCAATGGAAGCTCGATATTCATTACTCAAATCTTAATTAAAAAAAAAAATATATATATATATATATTTGTTATACATACCCTTCAATAAAATGCAAAATCTGGTAATCGGAAGGAATTGAACACAAGTTTAAAATGTTCTAGATAAATAATACTGCCGTTCAAACTAAAAAGATACATAAATGAAATTTTTATAAAAAATCAGTTTCTGGTATCATTGAATTCGTAAGAGAAAGATGCATCTGTGTTGAAAAAAAACATAAATTATGAATAGCGATTGCCAAAAACGATTGTTTAAAAATGAGGAAAGTCGAAAAGTTGAAAATTACAACAGAAAAAGATACAAAAAGCACTTTGCGTGTCCTAAAAGTTGTACAAGATTTGTATATCATCAGCATACACATATAAAAGAACCTAAAGAAATTTCTGTTTTTTTTTGCGTTGTGAAAGTGACCGAGTGCGGAGCGAAATTACCAACGAAAATAATCGCTGCCCTCCACTGTAAAAATACGTTTTAAAATTGCATTTATAAATGTAAATTTACACAGATAAAATGTCGCTCTAGACACATTAAAATTACAGATTAGAAAGAAAATTTCCACATTTTGTGCAAAATGACGTGTCTTACAGGCCTAATTGTTTGACTTTGTATAAATTCATACCACGTGTTGAAAATAACTACGTTCAGAGTGTATAAAAAAAGACTCACGCTGTACGTATCAAAATTCCACAGACTCGTAAAATGACAGCCTAAACACAAATTACTATCTAATTGAGCGTTTCATATCTGTGTGAAGGCTAGAGAAATATGAATGAGCACAACGGCTGACTATATGCGACTACAGTAAAAAATAAACGATATCAATGAATAATAATCATTATTATCTGTTATTTTTATGTTTTATTACGACTTATAACAATTAAATTTAAAAATTCCTTGAACCAGTTTCAGGAAAAACTGTATAATCGCGCTTATCGAGTAGTGCTCATCCGTTCCAAAAGCATTAGAGCTTCGAGATATCTCACATTCACGATGCGTGAGAGCGTGAGTTCAAGAGTCGAGCGCAATGCAAAAAAATCACCTCACAACTTTGAGTTTCAGAAAATAAAATTTAAATCGTGGAGAATATAGGATGTTTGTATTAAATAGGGAAAATTTGTATGATTCATAATCAATAAACTCGGACAATCAATTTTTCAATCCTAAGGTTGGTTTTTTCCTTCCACATCACATATGTTAGCGCCTGCAGGAAGCGGGTCCTCCTGTTTCTGTAAAAAATCCAGCCAAAACCCAACGATGTACATACTTTTTGAAGAGAGGTATACACGACTTCGAAAACACTATTGCTAAAAGAAGATACTGATAATATCATCCGATTTATGGTGTTTTGCGACAACGTTATATCATCTGAGGAGGAATGTCCGTCAATCACCGCTGAAGAGGTGAAAAACGTACTTGCGGGTTCGAAGAACTTTATCACTGCAAGAAAAGCCTATTCTGCATTATCTGGTGTTAGGAAGCACTATACTCCCACCGAAAAAAGGTCACTTGTTTAATCCAGCGAATTACAGACAAATAACTTGTTTGAACACACTGTATAATATCTTCACGACTGCTCTACATAACATGAACGCTCGGAAAATTGAGCCTATGTGGAGAGAGATGTACAAACAACGACGTTTAATAAAAGGTGTACCAGAATGCTGAGAGAACCAGCTAATTGACAGGTGCGTCTTCAGAGACACAGCAGCCCATCAGGGCGCCCTGTCATTGGACTGAAGTGACTACCGGAAAGCTTTTGTTTCGACCTTTCATAGAATTATCATATGTCTGTTGGGGAGCTTGAAAATTTATTCACACATAGTGAGATGCAGAGAGAGATTGATGCCTGTTTGGAGAACTAAGTTTACTATCTGATCTGTAAAACATCCAGTAGCAATGAACGTCATCTTCCATATAGGCGTATTTCAGAGCGATACCATGAGCCCTATGCCACACTAATTATCGCGAACGTAAGATCACTCATGCACTTTATATGGATAATCTAAAGGTCTATGCTTCTGGTAAAAGCAAACTTCAGAGTACTTTAAATATCGTTAAGCATTACACAGGAAAGATTAATATGATCTTCGGATTTGACAAGTGCTCCACAATTTATTTGAAGAAAGGAAAGATTATTGGTGTTTCCGAGGACCCTGAGCTTGTGGGGATAAGGGTTATTAGACATCTTGACACTTGAGAGAACAATATATCAGAGGTGGACAAAGCAGGAGCTTAAGGCCCTTGACGTCGTTGCATATGCAAAAGATAATTGTCAAAAAGTTCGCAGCGATAGGTTCAGAGCGTGCCATGCACATTCTAACTACCTGGAACACATAATAACTAGGTGTCCCATCCAGGTGCAAACTACATATCTCTAGAGATACAATGCGGTCCTAAGATCACTTTATTGCCATCTTTGTCACTCTTACGGTATTGGCCGCCATTAGGCCCTGCAAAATGCTTTGACGAGATAGAGTTCATTACCCAAAATGAGAAATGATAAATTTTCTAAAACTACAACTGTTGGACAGCCTTTGCCGTTGCACACTTGATGCATGACATCGTTCTCTAAGAATTCGAGAAACAAACTATATTCACGATTAAACTCTAAAATACAGCCAGCTATAGCATCACTACTAAGGAGAAGTATAAGGATAAGAGGTATCAAGACCTCAAGAGGGAGCTGCAACGAATATGCCCACAATATTCGGTTAAAGTAATTGTCCTTATGACGGCTGTCTTTGGAGGTGCGAAGCTATCACTGATTCGTAATCTTGAAACCTTACCAGCGTGCTAACAATGTAATAAGGCACTTGCGAGACAGATGTTAGCTTATGTCGAACATTTGATAACGAACAAGGATTGTTTCTCTAATTGAAGGAGAACTATTTCAAGTTTTGAGTGCGCAACAGAAACAATTGTCGTGAATATGAAGTTTGAGTATATGGCTATTAGGTGGACAACTAAATATGATGTGACCTGATGCCCAAAGTTTGCATGACACGCTCTACAGCTATCATGGGAATGTCTTGGCTCAAAACGTGACATCGACTTATCCTCCACACTTATGTGGAAGATACCGTGCATGCTCTTGACAAAGAGGTGTTCATGAAACTTTTCCTCACGTGCCTTCTTAACTCGGGCTTTGAGAAGTGTGTATTCGAGATGAATAAGATTTGATGGATGGTGTTTGATTCAGTATTCGGCGACTAACTTAGCGGTTATTGTAGATCCCTTAAGTGCCTAGGTGTCGTATAGCGTTTTTTTAACTAGCTCAGGGTCTTTAGGGATGCTATTAAGTTTTCTTCAGTTCAAATTAAAAATGGCGCATATCTCTAACCTAAAATCCATTACAACCTCCCTAGAGTATTCTTCGACAATCTCTAAAGGTAGGTAACTCTGCTTTTTTAACATAGACTTTAAGATCATCCATGTAAAATATGTAACTGACTTTATGTTTTTGATTTTTAGACTTACTGCAAAATTATTCTTTGGAATGGCGAGATGCGCGAGATAGTGTCAATAATATGAGAGATAAAGGAATAAACTCATGATGCCGCCCTGAAATAATAAGTCCATGGGAGGTTGAATCGAGAGCTTTCTCGTGATCACTCTATACCATCCATGAGTAGCGCAGGTAGGATACTGCATCCTTGCAGATACATCTATCGATAAGCAGATTCTACTGACACAGGTCCGATTGTCCGAACAATCATACAATTTAGGATGGCTGTGAACATCTTATACAGTTTGCTCAGACAAGTGATTAGTCTGTAATTCTTATTTCAGCTAAATTTCCCATATTTAGCAGGAGTGACGTGCACTCTTTCACCAACCACTTTAGAATAGGCTCTTCTGACTTTAGATATCAGATGAATATACATAATGTGCAGATTCTGTTGGGTTAAAGGGAACTTCTTCAATTAAAAGTTATTTATACCATCTAGTCCCAGAGCGGAACAGTTCTGCATAAATCTTAATAATTTTGTCACCACCTCGGTAGTGATGTATTGGCATACTTGCTTATGTGTTGTAAGGGCATTGCACAGCTTCTTAAAGTTATTCATGTTATTTAATCTTTCGGTGGATGCTGCACTTCGAAGATTTCTCTCAAAAATGCTTCGACCTCCTTTGGTTTAGGCGGATGATCGACAGTAATAAGTAGAATCTTGGTAGAGTACATGTATTCTGTCAACAATATGCAGCCAGAGGGTCAGCAGCTTTGACTTGTTAATGACTTGTTTGAGAACTTGTTTGACTTGTATGAGAACGGATCCGTAGTTCGTGCGTGAACTGTCGAAACTTGATGGGGTAATTCCTGGCAGATGTTGTCGAGTCAATCACACAGTGAATGCGGATCGCGTACTGTCTTGGTCTTCCTATCGTTTTGGTCAGATGATGCAGTCGTTTTTTGGTCTTATGATCAGCAGTTGGTTATGTTTTACGGTTTAAATTCGACAAAGCTCTCACTGTATTATACACACCACACTTGATAGTTGACAGATTATCTTCTTTGAAAAAATCTTCACGAAGCTCATCATCCAATTCAGCCAGATCTTTGGACTTGATAGAAACCTGGTTATTAATATTTCTGCGGGTCCTAAATCATCGCTCTTCCTCTATTGGATGCCTACCCGCGTTTGGCCTTTGTGTCCCCTCTCTGTCTCTGTTGCCGGCTTTTTCTGGTCGCGATAGAGTAGGCGCTCGGCATACATAGTCTCTTATCTGGAGTTCTTCGGAATGGTTTCGCAAAAGTTGATGCGAAAAGTGCGAGAGCTCTGTGTTTTTCTCGCACCACAAATAATGCAGTAGGGCCACGTAATCGGCACGTTCAGGGGCCATACTGACATCGTAGAACTCTATCAGGTCGTCGCTGAGTCCATCTGACCACGTCAATGTCTCCAGCTTCCACCGATCCATTGTATTTACTTCACCTTGATTTGCTTCCCCAACTCTAAGGTAGTCGGCATTGTTACCCGACACATTCTCAGAAGCCCTGCGCGTTTAATTTTTTGGAATCAAAAAGCATACTCTGGGCGGTCGCCGGTATCCCAGAGTCACCTTCGGAGCCACCTCACCCAGGTGCCATTCAGCTTTCAGAAGCTTGTTAAGTCTCCGCTACGAGAGACTATCTGCAATTCCGTGGCTTTGTCATAGGTGTTTTATGTATATCGAGGGTTTTATTTCACAAGTGGTTACTTTCAACAACCCCACAAGACGTGGAAAACGGTGAAGGTATGTGACCTACATCATTTGTACGACCAGTCACGTGGGCGACCTTTTCCCACGAGATATTCGAGAGTGGTAGAAACGTGACATACATTTTTTCTGTGAATAGTAATTGGATGCCTTCCCCCTCCTCCAGCGAGGCGATGGAAAGGGGTAGGAATGTGATCGATATTCTTTCTGTGACACCGAAAAACGATATTCTACTATTAAGAGTATCATATTCTTACAGCCATAGTCTTAGTAATATTCTTAATGAAGTAATAATAGTATCATATTAATGAGAATATGAGTGGGCAAGGAAGAAATGCACAAGGGAAAATGCGCTTTGCTCTGTTCAATTATTTCTTTTAATGTTTCGTGCCACGTGATTTGTTATCAGTTTCCATTTTCAATTGCTTTACCGACGAAGTATTCTAACATTAATTCTAAGGATAAATCGCATGCGCACATCTATCCCATTCTCACAGTGATCCCAGATCTGAAACAGAGACGTGGTCCAATACTGTCACAGATCTATGTCCGTGTGAATACAGTAGGGACGATATAAATGACTGGGCTGCGCGCGCAACCCATTTCTGCTCTTCTGAATTTGAAAACTCGAAGGTACACGATTGCAGGTCGGAAGACTTCGGCGGTTCTATTTATATCTCTATCTGCTTTAAAATAAAGAAAGAGATTGGGATTTTAATATTTCGAGCTTTCGATGCTGGCGATTCTCAACATTTTAATCCTTCGCAAAGAGAGAAGCGTACAAGAGAACTTTGCTTTGAACATTGCAGGTATTAGCAATGAGGAAAGAAATAGCCGTAGAAATGATTATAGACGTGAAAACAGGATACTTAAACGATTAGTTAAAGAAATTAATGATACAATTAGAGAAGAACAAGACATGAAAATATTAAAAGACTTTGAAGGAAGCATGAAACTACTTTATAAAAAAATGAAAGGAAACAAAAGTACAGAATTTGTTAACATGAGAAATAGTAGGCGGGAAATGGTATATGATGCAGACGGAATACTAGAGGCTTTCAGAGACTATTTTAGAAAACAATTCCGAGATGAACCTATAGGACAGCACAACTGCGATGTTGCACATGATGCGATGGAAAACTCAATTGAAAAAGTCTATGTCACTGAGGTTAGGGATATAATTAAGAACTTGAAAAACGGTAAGGCTGCCGGGGTAGACGGTATTAACGCTGAAATGCTTAAACACGGTAGTGCGTGCATACCACATAGAATGTGCGAATTGATAAATTTATGTTTCGAGATGGGAGACGTCCCAGACGATTGGAAAAAAGCGATTATCGTACCAATATACAAGAGAAAGAGAGGTAAAAGCGAGTACAATAATTACAGAGGGATTAGCTTATTAAGCACCGTAAGTAAAATATATTCAAAAATACTTATTCGTAGGGTAATGAAAATAACAGAAGCTAAGATTTGGGAAGTCCAAAGTGGTTTTATGCCAGGAAGGTCATGTACGGATCAAATATTTAGCTTAAGGTAAATAACAGAAAAAAGTTTGAGAGTAGGAAAAAAAGTTTTCTGTGCATTTGTAGACCTAGAAACAGCTTTTGACAAGGTAGATCGAAGTAAACTTTAGGAAGTCCTGAAAGAGTGCGGAGTCAATGGATGGATCCTGCAAGCTATAAAAACAATATATACAAGTAGCAAAGCGAGTGTAAGACTGAATGGAAAACTGAGTGACTTTTTCGATATTATTCTAGGAGTTAGACAAGAATGCATTACGTCTTCATGGTTATTTATATTATTTATGGACAAGTGTTTAAGAATGGCTTTCTTCGACGAAGAAGGTGTGGATTTCGAAACAGTAAGGGTACGTGGGTTAGCGTTCGCAGATGATAAGTTTGTCATGACAGAGTCTATCGAAGACTTACAAAGAATGTTGAATAAACTAGATTCAAGCATGAAGAGCATGGGCCTCAAAATTAACGCAAATAAAATAAAAACTATGGTGTTCGAAGGAAAGAGTGAGAAAACACTATGCAATATTTTATTAAATGATGAGAGGATTGAACAAGTTGATGAGTTCGTATACCTTGGTAGCTTATTTACTAAGGACGGGAAGATAGATGAGGAATTAGATAGACGCATAAGTGAAGGTAAGAAGGTTATTGGTAGAGCAGGTCCCCTTATCAGAAGTAAAAATATATCAAATAAAGCTAAAATGGCAATACATAATTCTATATTTGTACCGACTGTACTATACGGTAGCGAGACATGGACTTATCAAGAAAAAGATAAGAGTAAAATTAACGCAATTGACATAAGATTCATGCCCATAATATGCGCGTAATAATAATGTTATATTATAATATCCTTATTTATATCTTGATCCGCATTTAAAAGAAAATAAAGAAATTGGCGATCTTGGAATTCATCTCCTTTGGATGAAAACTCAACTATTCGATTGAAAATTTGAATATTTTGTTGAAAATGTAACTATTTTGTAAAAAAATGTCCTCTTTTCTATCAAAAGTTCAACTACTTTGTTAAAACTTTTATTTTTTTTATTTGAAGGTTCATCTCTTTCGTTGAAAATATATTTTTGAAACTGACAATTAATCTATACCATTTTTTGTTAAAAGATCATGTATTTTATTAAAAATTCATCTTTCTATGTAGAAATTAAATTATTTTATGGAAAATTTATACTTTTTGATTCAAACTTAAATTTTTAGGTTCACTTATCTGCTGTAAATATTTTTTGGTTGCAAAGTCGTTTTATTGTACATGCAACTACATTGTGATTAATTAAAATCAAAATTTATGGGTGGAAAATTCGATTATTCACTTAAAGTTGTACTACTTAGTAAAAAAATTAATTTTTTCTTTTTAAGGATTCATAATTGTAGTAGAAAATTAAATTATTTGCCATTAAATTGGATTAAAAATTCAGATTCTTTGTAGATAGTACTCTTTTTGACTTTAAAATTAAATACTTTCGTTGAAAGGTCATGTATTTTGCTGGAAATTGACCTTGTTTGGTAGAAATTTAATCTTTTTGATTGAAAATCTATCATTTTTGGTAAAAAACGCAATTGTTTGGTTGAAATATCAACTGTACATCTTCTTGGGTTTAAAAGTCGATTATTTCACTAAGAGTTGAACTACTTTGTAAAAAATACGTTTTTTAAAAAGGTTTTTTAATTACAGTTGAAAATTTAACTATTTGGTTGAAAGTTTAACTCTTTGATTGAAAACTCATATTTTTCGCTTAAGAATTCAACTTTTTGTAGATAATTCATCTTTTTCACTTCAAAATTAAATAATTTCTTTGAAAATTCATGTATTTTTGTTTAAAATTTGTCTTTTTATGTAGATCATGAATTTTCTTGGTCAAAAATTCATCTGATTGGTTGATAATTTGACAACTATGTTGAAAATTAATTTTTCCTGTTAAAAATTATTTACATTTATCTGAAAATGTAACTATTATAGGTTTGATTAAAAATAATCGTATATATTGGTTAAGTTGAAAAATCTTTTTTTTTATAGAACATTAATCTTCTTGGTAAAAAATTCACCTTTTCCTTCGAAAATCTAACAATTTTGTTGAAAATTCGTTTTTTTTTTTGGTTCAATTCAATTTTTTATCAATTTCTATGTGGAAATTGAACTATTCCGTTTTTAGTTAAAACTTTATCCTGTAAATTGTATTAGTTAAAACGCTAATTATTTGATAGAAAATTAATTTATTATTTCGATTATAATTTTTTTTAATTGAAAGAATTTTAAAATAAAATGTTTTAAATTGAATTTAAGGTATTAAAAATTGAAAAATAATTGATTTCACAAGATGATTCAGAATCTCTTAAAAATCAAAGAATTAATAGATATTAATTAATAAAATTATTTAAAAATATTATTTCAGTCTAAAATAATTTTATTTTTAACCTATTCAATTTGAAATTTTTTTAATTAAAAAAAGAAAGTTTCGTTTATTATTAGCAATATTTGACCGTTCATTTTAAAAAACCCATTGCAAACAACTGTTAAAAACTATACAAATTTTAACAGAGTGGTTATAAATAGAAAGTCTTGAACTGTTAAATTTATAATGATCTAAATTTTAAGTTTGAACGCTACAATTTTAATTTAAAACAGGATTCAAAATTAATTTAAAACTTGAAATTATTTCAATTAATTTGAAACACGATGTAGATTTTTGCAGATTAAAAAAAATTAAGCTTTTTGAGAATTGTAAAATATTTAAAAAGAATAAAAAAATTGTTGTGATTGCTAGGAAAATCAAAAATGATTTTTTATTTTTTAAATTGATTTTAAGTGAGTATTTGAAAAGAATTTAAAAATTAAAAAAAAAGAATTTAAGGCAATTTTTCTATTTTGCAGTTTTTTTTAATTTTAGGAAAATATCTAATTAACAAAATATATCATATTTCAAGCCAAAAGTTGACTTTTTAACAAAATAAATTAATTTTCTATGAAATAATTGGTATTTTAACTAATACAATGTACAGGATAAAGATTCAACCAAAAATGGAATAGTTCAATTTCCAGATAAAAATTGTGATAAAAAATTGAATTGAACAAAAAAAAACGAATTTTCAACAAAATTGTTAAATTTTCAATGGGAAATGTGAATTTTTAACCAAGAAGATTAATTTTCTACAAAAAAAACCGATTATCCAACTTAACCAATATATATGATTAATTTTTTATCAATCCTATAATGGTTACATTTTCAGATAAAGATAAATAATTTTTAACAGAAAAAATTAATTTTCAACAAAGTTGTTAAATGTGTGAACCAATCGAATGAATTTTTGACCCAGAAAATTAATGATTTCCAAAAATGTCAATTTTAAACAAAATACATGAATTTTCAACAAAATTATTTAATTTTAAAGTCAAAAAGGCGAATTATCTACAAAAGTTGAATTTTTTAAGGGAAAAATATGAGTTTTTAATCAAAGAGTTAAACTTTCAACCATAATTTAAAAACCTTGTTAAAAAACGTATTTTTTGGTACTAGGTAGTTCGACTCTTAGTGAAATAATCGACTTTTAAACCTAAGAAGATATACAGTTGATATTTCAACCAAACAATTACATTTTTGACCAAAAATGATACATTTTCAACCAGAAAGATTAAATTTCTACCAAACAAGATCAATTTTCAACAGAATACATGAACTTTCAACGAAATTATTTAATTTTAATGTAAAAAAGAGTATTATCTACAAAAAAGCTAAATTTTTAACCCAATTTAAAGGCAAATAATTGAATTTTCAACTACAATTATGAATCCTTAATAAGAAAAAATTAATTTTTTTACTAAGTAGTTTAACTTTATATATAATAGTATTAATATTGATATTTTATACTTGAAATAACGTGACCTCAAAATATACGCATATAAAGAGGCGCGCGGAGTATTCAAATCATGAGAATCGCCAGCATCGAAATCTGCAAATATTAAAATTCCAATCTCTTCATTTTATTTCAAAGCAGATAGAGATATAAATAGAACCGCCGAAGTGTTCCGACCGGCAATCGTGCACCTTCGATTTTTCAAATTCAGAAGAAGAGAAATGGGTTGCGCGCACAACCTAGTCATTATAATCGTCTCCTACTATATTCAAACGGACATAGACCTGTGGTAGTATTCGACCACGTCTCGTTTCAAATCTGGGATCACTGTCTTCTCATTACAGAAAACATAAGAGTGCGAAAATCTGACGTCAAATTTCATCAAAGAAGTAAGGTAGGAAGGTTAAATACCGGCGCGCAATTGTCAATGTAATGAATTTGAAATAACTGAAGTTGTACAAGTTGTGTTTTATATATAGTAATCTAAAATTGAAATGTATTAATATTATGTATAATTTATATTGTATTATTTACTCAAAAATATTTTTGAAATAAAAATATTCAAATCTTGCTATAGTCTAAGATTAACTATACCCATTTAAGTTGCAAATATTCTCAAATTTAGTGGGAAATTCTTGAAACTAGACAAGAATTTATATTCATAAGGTGAGAGGGTCTCCATTGTACATTAAGATTATATTTTTGGCGCCTATTTAAGTTGCAAATATTCCTCATAGTGCTTGGAAAAACGATATAACTGAGAGAATAATATTTTGGTCCTCAGAACTAGAAAGTATAGTTCTCGCACCAACAATACCGGATGGTCCACACAACTGTACCAGTATAGGCGTAACAGCTATAGAAGTATTCTTAAACGTCGAATTGCTCCAAAAAGGATACAAGTTTGTTGACGTGACAATACGTGATATGAAAATTCTTTCGACAGTAATGGTGCTGCAAACTAAAAATGTACGCGCACACACATACACACATTTGCGAAACGCTATTTTTCCAGGTCTAAAAGTCTAAAAACGTGGCGATTTGACACACAAAAACCGGCTAGAGTCGTACCTGTATGCGAACCAGTATATTGGTCCCGTGACAAATCAGTATAGTTGTCTCATCGATACTGCATGGGTCGAGACACTATATACCTGTTCTTCGCTAAGCCAAACTTCTGTATATATTTTATTCTTTACTGTAATGAACGAAAAAAACCATGACTTTCATGGTTTTCATCATAAAAATCTAATTGGCGCCTATTTTTAATGTCCTATTCGTGATCAGCGCGTCAGAATACATAGGTATGCAGAGTTTCAAATTAATCTGAGGTATGCGCTTTTCGGAAGTACAACCAAAGTCTGAAATGTTTAAAATTGGAAAGAAGTCATTAATCAAATTATAAAATAGCATATCTAATAAACAAAAGATATTAGTATTTATTTAGTTTTTCACACATCTATTTTGCTTTTTAATGCATATTCTTGAAAAGTCAGGATACTGGTTAATTACTTTAAAGAGATGAAGTAAATGCCTATAATCCTCCCGCTTCTATAGGGCTTTATCGATCTTTAGAGGGTACTTCAGATCTGGTAACCAATCGCCCATTTTTGGTTTCTCTTAGATGGAAATTAAAAACGAAAACCTTGTTATCTAACTTTTGATCACATCTACAATACTTGCCTATCGGGGATTAGCTTAAGAGGCATATTTTGCAGGGGATTATTTTTTTAACATGCTGGTATTGACTTGGCTTATTTTAATATACCGGGAAATGAAATTGAAATCCGGACAAAAATGCTAAAAGAAAGATGAAAATCCAAAAATTTATGCCGGAATAGGAAATTAAAATCCGTCATAGTATACCGGAAGGCAATACTCAAATGTTTTTTATATTTATAAAATTGCATAGAGTAATAGCCTTCATAATTCAAGAGTGAGCCACGTCAGGCAAGGATCATATGAAAAACGGTATAAAAAGTTATTTTCAATTTGAAAAGAGCTTAAAAGTGTATACAAATTCTCGTGCACTCAATTAAAATGTATTATAAGTGTTACGGATATTATTAAGTATATATTTAAAATGCACATTGGCAATGGATAAATTTATTATTATTTTTCTTATTGCATTTTTTTCAAGAATTATAAGGGGTGGTTGATTTCTCAATAGACCGGGAGCTGATGACAGATTGTGGTGCCCCATTTAATCCGCATGCCTTTTTAAGAGTCAATAATGAAAACTAAGAAAACTAAGATAAAAGGGTTTGTAATATTTGTACCCGTTCATGCTATAACGAAAATTGCATAGCAATTTGTGAAAAATGAAGCCTTTTCCCGTAATGTTATATTGCCTGCCTTGATAATATAAGTTAGTTCAAACAAATTGAAGGTGTAATAATTTAAGTTATGAGGTACGCAGGAGCCCAAAGGACTCAAAGCGTCACATGAAAGAAAATGAAATTAAAGGGAATTTCCGTGGTCTTAAACTGAACCAAATAAAGCTAAATATAAATTTGATGATGAAATAATTATGTAATGCAAAAGGCATGCATTGTGAAATAGTATTTCTAGCTGATTGGAAGAATGGCATGCATGTAAATTCGGCCAAACAAAAAAGAAATATTGAACACCCTAAAAAAACAAAAATTTTGTTAATGAAAAAAATGACATTTCCCATGACTTTATCTCGCATGCCATTTTGTATTTTGGTAGGGAATATTATTTTAAGCTGAAAGAAATAACGGCATGCATTTTCCTTCAGCTTAATATTAAAAAAATTATTGGTTCTTAGCTTCCTAAAACTAAGTAATTTCTCCCTCCCTCGTGAATTTGAAATCTACTTAGGGAGGTGCTCAATATTTTTCAATAATAAACAATATCAAATTTTCATTAAAATTTAGATCCAAGAAGCAATTAAAAACATAAAAGAATGTTTTCAATGTAAAAAATTTAATTTTTTCACTTTTTTGAACGTATATTTGAACACGTATGTTTTTAAATATTTGAAAAATTATTAATAAAGTTATAACTTAAAAATGTCGTATAACACGCTTACCCGCTTTCTCCCAATATCATCTTTCATTTATTTACATTTTTGTAAACGAGGATCATTTTCTATAAATTATAAAGGCGTTTATATCATTGTATTGTATTGATATGATTATGATTTCATCATGGTATATCATAAATTTATTATATAATACGACTACAAATAGGTTTTCTGTGCTCAATAATGTGCATGTATTTAAATGCGAATTATAAAAACAAATATTCGCATAATACAGGCTATGATTTCGATTTTTCACATTAATCTATTTACGCTTTGAAACACAAAATAATATTATTTTTTCTCTTTATTTGATGATACTTCATTTTAATGTCTTGTAAAAAAATTCCTCAAGTGCATTGAAAGGTTATGTTAACCATATCTCTCCGTACTTTTTCGACATTATAATGATTGGTAGTTATATATTTTTTATAATTTTATATTTTCTATGGCACAAAATACATTATTTTTAATCTATTTTTATTGACTTATAAATTGTAGAATTCTTTAACTTGAAATATTCGCTCATGGCATTTACTACACTTAAAAAAGAAGGTGTTCATGGCGTTTGTAAAAAAATTATTATAATTGTTTTTACTATTCTTCTGATTTTGGTATTGCATTTTATTCTGAATTATTACTTTTTTTAATAAAGCACATTAATTTAACTAATTTCTGAAAAGAGGCTTCTTTTATGGCAAAAATCGATTTTTTGACACATCTCAAAATTAGAATTCACAGAAAGAAACTATGTAATATCACTTTTCTCAGAAACTTATTACCTTTTCTTTGGCCCAGACAGAAATTAAAAATGATTTTTGTCTCCCAGATTTGAAGGCTTCAGCTATGACGCTGCATATTTTCTTATATCCCATAAAAAGTTTAAGATACATTGAAACAGATTAATAACTTCTATTTCCATATAAAACTACATGAAATGTGAAGTTTTCATTTCGCCTTTCAAATGTTAGGAGGTAGAAGTAAATTTAAAAAATTCATAATACGAAAAAAATATTAAATTATTTCTTCTTTTTGCTTCTCTTGCTTACTTGAATAATATCGTAGTTTGAAAGAGAAGGAGATTTTCTTGAAAAACATGTGCATAATATGTGTTTCAAAAATTTTTTAAAGCTAAGTTCAAGGTATATGCATGCTGTTTCTTTCAACCTTAAATAATATTTCCTAGCAAAATCCAAAGTAGCATGCAAGAAAAAGTCATGGAAAGTCTCTTTTTTTCATTTGCACAATTTTTGTTTTTTTAGTGTTCTTTATTTTTGGCCGATGCTACATGCATGCTATTTTTTTCATTAAGTTTCAATACTGTTTCATCCTGGCTGTCATGACAATTTTTTCATATATTTACAAATTATAGAAATTATGTATCGTAAAAATAACATGCAATTTGAAATGACGAAAAATCTGTTGTAAAATCTTAAACAATTTCCCAGAAATTTTCCTCGTCAAACACAGCGAGGGATGCATGCCAAATTTTCTACATTATTTATTCGATGGAAACTTTTATTTTTTACATTGGCATGGAATTTTCAAACACGGAAATTTCTTCAAATTTCATTCTTTCCGTGTAGAAATCGCCAAGTTACTTCCAGTGTCTACGCTTGGGCCAGGCCGGGGCCCCCAGCCTGGTTCTAGCTTGTATTTCCTAGTCGCTATAGCGCGAGCCCGACTAGTTGTCAGTGCTCCCAATTCTGGTATTCTTTCGCACTACACATGAGTGGCTTCGATAACAGGATTGGTTACCGTTGTGGACGCGATGCAAACCGAATACATCCGAAGTAATCCGAACGTCGAGACTAACGGAGCGACAAACGAGTGTCAATCAGTGTCATGTTTTTCATGTTTTTAATTAAAATACATTTTCGTGATTAGTTTGAACTGCTTGTTGATATTTTTTTAAATGCAAGGAGAGGGACGTGTATGAGAAGAACATGGTGGATAGTGCAAATGAAGGTTTCCTTTTAGATGTTCCAAGTAAAATGCTTCACTGCTTGACACTCTATGATTAGTTTTTTCTTCAAGCTGACGTTCTTGATGAACGTCTTTTTTTCAATTTCATCAAGTTTATACTGAAAAAAGGAGTAACAAGATGTGTGACATGCATAACATGGATGGTTTCAGATTTGATCAGTTTTATATAGAAGAAAAGAAACCTTCCTAAAAATAAAATGGCACTGAGCGGAATCGATAATAAGCTAGAGTAAGGCCAGGATCAGGCTCGGCGAAAGAGCTAGGCCCCGGCCAGATTTAGCATTTCATTCTAGCTTGACCCAGGCTTGATCGCCAGACCAGGGCCTAGTTTTTCCAAGCTTGGACCCGCTCAGGCCCATGAACAAATTTCTACACGGGTCTTTACGTTACACTTTGAGCCCTCTGGGTTACTACGGACCGCTTGCCGTTAATTATTACACCTTCATTTTGTTTGAACCACCTTCTATTATTAAGGCAGGCAGTACAACATCAAGGAAAAATGCTAAATGTTTTAACAAATTTTAATGCGATTTTCATTGTAGCGTGAACGCGTACATATGTTACAAACCTTTCTATCTTTTTTTTCTTAAGAGCATGTGATACTTACAGTTTCCCCGGCTTTTTTTCCACAAAAATGAAAATTTTTAAAAACTGATTTCGGAGATGCTATAAAATATCATAACGCACGTCCTCGGACTCTTTTTTGAGGGATGATAACCAAAAAAAATTATTGTGCTAAATAAAAATTTTTTGCATATGCATTATTTTCAGGTTATGTCGTTTTTCATCTGTACCTTTCCGATAATCTGGAAATTATTGATGAAATAAACTTTTTTGATTGCCTGCAAACAAGGTTACTTCCGGGAGATTAGTTACTATGTTTATTTGTGAGTCCAAAGTTTTCGGCCAAAAATATTGTGTAGTTTGGAAGTAACGCTCGGGTGAATTTGTAAAACACATAACCTCGAAATATACACGCACGTTGTTAGCAATATCAAAAATTATTTGATAAAAAAATACACACAAAAAAGTGTGCGGGGACGTCTGTTAGCATGTTCGCTATCATTTCCCAGATTTTAAAGGCAAAATATTTCTTATTATAGGAAAAAAGCCGGGGAATCTAACACTGAAAAAATCGATACCATTTCCTAAGCGCTATGCAAATTAATCAACTTTTTGCTAAATTAAAACTTTTTTTAATTAACCCACAAAAATTTGTGTGGGGACGTCCGTTAGCATGTTCGATATCATTTCCCAATTTTTTAAGACAGAATATTTATTATTTTAGAAAAAAGCCGGGGAACCTAAAACTGGTAAAATAGACCATTTTCTAAGTATCACATGCCCTTAAGGTTAATTATCGACCCTTAAAAAGGCATGCGGTATGGAATGGGGCACAACCTGTCATCAGCTCCCGGTCTAAAAGATTGATCCGCTACCTGTGTCGTTACCCTACGTAAGTTTTCCTAATTTAAGAAAAACACCATGTTCTTTTGAGATTATATTTTGCGTTCGCCATGCAGATGTGAAAAAACGTACTTTCTATGTAGGTATTGGAAAACAGACTTTTAAACTATCCTAATTGCATTTTTAATTTTTATGAAAATTAAAAACGTTCTTTACTTTTGAACATTTTGAGAATTTGAGAAAATATAGAAAAACCTATTTTACTGGTGGATTAAGGAATTTTAATCAAAAATTCTACTAGATATCAAATACACTTTCAGATAAAAATCTGAAAAGTAATAACCTCCGATTCATTTATAACTGCGTGCACCTATTTACTACTCTGACTCGATCATTATGAAAATGATATTGAGAATACCCACAATTTCAATTTTCAAAGGTAAAGTTCCAAAAAACTATAAACGTTACACGCCTATTTCCATCATTTTAGCAAACAATTGAAATATACAAAAATGTTTTTAATAAAACTTGTAGATCTTTTGACAATATACCTTTCATATTATAGATTTTTTTCTAAAAAAAAGTCATAATTTTTTTAGAAAAGAAGGAAAATTTTTGCTAAAAATGTACAATTTCTTTACTGTGTTCTTTAACAGTTGTTACAAGATGGTGACAGCACTGTTTTAGAACAAAAAGGGAACAGTGTTCTTGAACACTGTGACAAAATTGTGACCAAACTATTGTAGAACAAAAAGGTAACAGTGTTCTAGAACACTGTGACAAACTTGTGACAGAAATGTTCTCGAACTATGTGACAGCACTGTTCTGTCACAGTTGCTATGGAATTTTTCTAGAACAAACTGATCACAGACGCTCTATAATATTTCATTCAAGTTTATTCTAGAACTGTGCCATAACAGTGTATCAGTATTCTAGAAACGTTACAGATCATATTTCATAGCGTTCTAGAAATATTACAGAATTGTTCTAGCGTATAGGGGATGACATAGTTACTCACATGTTCGTAAGCTGTTACTAACCTGTTCTAGAACACGTTCTTTTGTGTTTTTGGACAGGCACAGATGTGTTCTGTAACCATGTTTGCTGGGTAGGCATAAGAAACAAGGATACTTCGTATTTCCTGATTGTTGTCCCAGAAACATCGTAAGAACTTTGAAATCCCCACAAATTTGCCATTTATTTTGTTTGTACTTTATTTTCTCCAAGACAATGTTCATATTACTGTAATTTTCATTTAGTTTTATTGAATGAGCTATTGGTATCGATGCATACTCGTTTGTGTTGTGCAATAAGACAGCCTTCAGGATTCGTTTCGAGGACTCTATTAACAATCTCCATTCTCCGTCTTTTTAAATTCCTGGTTTTAATTCGTTTATAAGTCCATTAACATTCGTGAAATAGACTGAAGACTGTTTTGGATCAAAATAAAAGTATTTCTGAAAATTCTGTTTTCTGTTTCGATAAACACCTGACTTTGTCTCTTTTTCTAAATGTCTTTTTTTTTCAAAACTGAAGCAAGGTGCTTAACGCCATCTTCAGGTAATCTCAAATCTCGAATTAAGTCATTCAAATCGAATAGAATGATTAGGACATTATCCTATTTTTGTTTGGTAGAAATCAATAGCATTTATATCCGAAACTTTTACAGAAATTAATTTCCTTTTCAAAGGGACACCGTAGATACTTCCGATAAACATGCCTAATTGATTTTTTATTTTGATAGAGTTTCTATTAAAGGTATTTTATAAGAATTCATAGAAAACTCTTTAAATGTCGGACTCAGAAAATGAATTGAAAAACACCACTTTCAGGTTTGAATCATGATTTTCTAGCTTACTCGACATTTTAAGTATATTTACATGCAGGTGATAGTTTTGAATCAGTCCCTAAGTAAGCAAGAGAACATTCTGAAAATATATGTCAAATGAGGAAAATTTTTCGAAACGATAGTGTTAATCCAAACTTCATTATTTTTATCAATTTAATGACTAATACTCTTTCAGTTTTGCGAATGTTTCCCCTGTGTCAAACAATATAAATTATAAATCGAGTTTCAAGGATCGTGCATTATATTAGCAAAGAATGGCGAAATGCCTTCTTGAAATTACATAGTGTGCCCTGCTCTAGAAAAGAGAGACGCCTTCCTTCATGGTCAGTTGCAGAATTTAAAATTAAATAGTGCTGAAGTTCTTCCAGGATACCGAAAGTTATTTCTGTGACTCTGTCATGCATGTAATAGCTTTATCATCACGGCAGGATAATTGCGTTGCTGCGGCGTATAATTAGAGCGTAACTCCTTGTTCACTGCGCCTCCTATCAGCTTGTTTAAGTAAGTACTAAAGAATCGAAGCATTATTCTATAAATTTTGCAACGATTACAGAAAACAAGTAAAATGTAATGAATGATAGAAATGGAGACACTGAAACAACATAATTTAACAAGAATCGCGATAGCCAATCTCCGCACAATGCAAATAATAAAATATGGGAAAATATTCTAAATACCCATAAGAGAAAAAAAGCAATTTTAATCCTTTTCCTCATTTACTTCCATAGTTAATAGACCTTCTACATTTTTCTCTTCGCGCTGAGCCCTCTTGATCACAGCAATAATGCTATTACCGCATTCTTCAATTAACATAACTTCTGCAAACTCGCAAGCAAACATTTTTTTATTTTAGGTCCTCATAAAAGATTGACAATCTTTCACAATCTTAGATTCAATACCTCAAAGATAAACTAAAAATTTCCCTAATGATTTTTAAAACGCAAGAAGTTTTTAGGTTAGTAGCCGTCGAAATTGTCCTCCTCTGGTGTGATATTTTCACCCTCATAGTATACTAGGTGAGACGAATGATTCTATTTATCTCGTTGCATTAAAATAGCTGCGTATCTGTGCTATGATTCATCTGTATTGCGTCTCCACTCCTACTCAGTACATTTTCAAAACGGGATGACTCTATAACAATTTTTTAAGTGCCTGAAGTAGACGATGTTCTTCTACTTAAAACTTGAGGGGTTATACCACTGTAAAAGTTACAAAAAATCGAAATTTTTTTTGCATAAAAGGTCGATCTAAAATTTTTCAAATATAATCAAAATCTTTTCTTCAGCGAAGTACGTAGGATTTTTTTTATATTACATAGTTTCTTTTTATAAACAATTTTGTAATGATTTTTTCATGAAATTAACATTTTCTTTTTCAAAAATGCCCCATTTCGCGACAAATTAATGTATCAAATAAAAAGCCTACGTATATCTCTTGCTGTTGTTGTATAGAATCAAAAAAAAACTTTTGTTTTTTAGTCCAGGTCAAAAATTGTGCGAGTTAGGTTTCCGACCGTAGACACCTTAAAAAAAGGCGTCGATGGAGAAATGCTGCGCAGCAGCTACGTTGTCATGAACGAATTTGAAAATAATTTTCTCTTTACTTCATTGTTAGTATTATAAATCCCATTTTACAAAATTTCGATTGATCTCTTTATTGAGCAAAAAAAATCCCCAAATATACCTAATTTTTCGTGTTCTACAGTGGTTTAACCCCTTAAACTTAACTCCATTTCTCAAGGAATTGGACAACGCACATGCGATAACCAAAACACCTGGAATGTATTAAACAAAATCCCCGCCTAAATCTAAAAAAAGTTGAACATCTTTGACACCCTTTGGTGTTTTACCTTTTTTACTGATTTAATTTTATCTTCTAAGGGACTAATCTTTCCGGATTCGATTATCTAACATAATCTTAATATTTGTTACACCTGTCTCGTAATCCATTGAATGTACATTCAATTAAGACTAAGACAATTGATCGAATAATCCGCAAGCAATTATTTCTGTAGGAAAATAAATTACAATACTGAATACTAAAAAAACAAAATGTTAATTTTTCCTTGAAAATTCAGAGTTAAAACTAGCTTTTGTAGTTTAATCAATGAAAAACCGCGTACAAAATCGTATTAACATATTTTATGATGGTAGAAAATTTACGCAGGGGTTTTATTTATTCATGCAGAAAAGATTGAAAGATTTACGTCGTTTCTATGAAAACAATGAGAATGAGAAGTCTTCATTTAGGAAACACAAATAAAAACATTCTCACCGGAGGTCGTATTATCAATTCAATCTAAAATTTTGCTGATTTGTTTGAATGTTGCACTTGCATAAAGAAACAGCTTAAGGCGTCGCTTGTGGGAAGAAAGGAAGGAATCATCGATCGATACATTGCAGCCAGGTCATTTTCACCATGTTCGACCCTGAATATTCATAAAACAATGATTTATGGGTTGTAGGAACACTGCCGCTCGCACTTCCTCCCCAATTCATTTCTCTTTTACTCCAGTCTCTTTTTTGGTGTATTTATAACTGGTCTGTCTGGCAATAATCGCTTACCGGAAATAATTTATTTCCTTTTTTCGCAGACAATACCCTCATATTTTACTCTTTTTCGTAACTTTCATTCTATTTTAATTAAAGCCGACATATAGAAAGAAATATGTAATCATATTTCGAGACTTGTTACTAATTGTTCTAGGGTATACTTCCCAGAAGGTTACCACAGAATAAATGGACTTGATATTTGTCCTAATGATTTCTTTTGCATCCAAGTTAAAAATACCACAAGGGTTCTTGGTACGGATTGATAGAAATAGTTTTTATTAATCTAATATAAAAATGTTATAAACAAAAGTTGTAGACATCAACGATACATATTTTTTTGTAATAACAAGTTACCTTCAAATTAATATTTTTTCAAGAAAAATGTCAAAAATGAATTTTCAGATAAAAAAAAATGCATGATATTAAGTAAAATATTAATTAATCTTAAAGGTTGTCCTGAAAATGGAAGGAGAAATCTTCTAAAGGCAAAAAAACCGGGCATCGTAGTGTTGGACATTTGAGAGCATGGAGGAGTTAGTCGAACGGACAGCTTTTAACACTAGAAGGGCCGCAAAAAACGCATACCTAGAAGGCCGGAGGGTCCAAATTGGAGCCTAGCCACATTTTTCAGTTTTAAGCAATTTCGCATAGAAACTAAGTATCCAATCATAGGAAAAGTCCTTAAATGTTCGCGACCCAAAAAAATGTTGAAGAGGGCAGCAGCGTTTTGAATGTCAAAAAGGTCAAAATTGGTTCCTGCGGCCCTTCTAGTATTAAATACCCAATAGTAAGACACGTGACCTTTTGTACGGCCTGTGAATGAAAGTTTTTATGTGGGTGTGAAAAGGAGGTCTAAGCTACATACCTCCAAATTTTTTTGAACAATAGTATCCGAAATTTTTTTTATCAAAAAATCTATATATACATGCATTTTTTTCGTTTTATTTCTCGAAAAAGCGTGTATAAAAAATAGGTATTTCCTTGAAATATACAACTATTATGCATTGGCTTTTTGTCGCAGATCAATATTCTTTACGGTTAAAAAATGAATTAAAAAATTATTTCTAACCTAATATTTAGTAACCTAAACTAAAAATCCTTTCGGAAAAATCAAATGGGATGCGAAAGGAACCCCTCGGTCAATTATCAAGTGAGTATTTTTGAGTCATATTATCGGAAGTATACTCTTAACCTAACCAATTTATGAAATACATCTTTTTAAGTTATTTAAATAATGTTAACGGTTTTATTATTCCGCTTTCTTCGTCTTGAATTGAGCTTGGCTGTCGACAAGGATGTTTTTGTCTTAAGATTCAAAGAATTAATTAAACGAAGAGTAGCATTCATTTTAATTTATTCCTTGCCCCTTAAACATTCAAATTGCAACTGACACAATCTCTATAGTCAAATTGAATCTAAAATCAGATGCTTGACAAATAGAAAGTTTTCAGTAAATGCAGAGAATAATCTCAAATTAATCCTGATTCTTTACTATTAAGGTTGGGATATCAATTTTATGGTTATGTGCTTTTTCCACATTACATCATTCCTAATCAAAAGTAACTTGCCAATTTTTTTTATCAATTGACAATTGTTTAGGAAACTGAAATTTTTCCAATTTTTTCAATATTAAATCTGCTGTGCTCTGTAATTCAAAAATCATTGTGGTTTTATGTGTTCATAGTATTTTGAATATAGAAGTATTATGTATAATATTTGTAATTTAAACTACAGGAAATATATCACTCATTTAGAATTGTAGTTTTTGAAATATGCCGAAGTATGTACATGAAACGTAATTATCTTCTAAAATTTGCAATAACTCCAAAAAATGGATATCGATTAACAATTTACAGTTCAATTATTATTAAATTTATCACCTTAACAAAAATTGAGCCTAATTTGACATTCATTCAAATGAAAAATGAAAACATAAAAATATTCTAAATGTCACTGCCTTGCAAGAAATTAAACAAGAAGAATGCAAAACATTTTTTTAAAACAAGTGATCGTTATGAAAATTAATAAAAACTTCAAATCTGTTCTACATGAAGTTGCTGATCGACAAATCTTAATTATTCTCTTAGCTATTTTCAGTGATAAATCTTTGGATAACTAAAAGGACTCTATTGACGTAAAACAAAGAAAACATAAAAAATAAAACTGCATTTAAGGGTTACAAAACACAATCACAATGATCGTCGTAAATATTCACACAATACTTCATTTGCTTTCCGAATTTTATTATAATTTTTCAAGTTTGCTCACTAACAATCCAATGTTTTTAATAAAAATGAGACCCGATGAATCATTTTCATTAAAATAATTAAATATTCGTTAATCATTAATACCTATTTGAAAACAGTAGTGATCTTCTGCTTGATTGCAGAATATCATTAATAAGTATACCTAAGAAAATTGTAAATATTTAGAACAGATAGAAATATTTTAAAATATGGGAAAACCTACTATTTCTACCATTTATTTAATTTTTAATTAAGCATTCCGAAACCATCTCTGATTGCATAGTATAAAAAATTTATATAAAAACGTTACCGTACTTATTATACAAAATATTACAAAAAATGTAATCATTATTAACTATCATTTAGAATGCGTGTGGATAAACCGATTTTTAACTATACTTAAATCTTCGTAAGTATAAAATTAGCAAACAGCCTAGATTATGAATAGCTGGAAGAAATATTCTCGAGTTTTAGCTTAAAATAGTAGCGTGGCCAGACATAAACTTGGAAAAGAGACTTTAAATTTATTTTTTAAATTCTCACCTTTAAAAAATCAACTCTAAAATATCAAATGCTTCTCTTGATTTGTATCTTTGTCAGCTCAATATAATTAGTGTATTTAAATCTTAAACGTTTAGAAAAATGTTTTTGAAGTTATTTAGCAATTTTTCATTTTTTATTTGTAGTTAGGAACAACTGCATAACAATTTCTCGTTAATTCCATTAAGTTCTATAGTAAAAAAATACATTTAAAGTCACATGCGGAAACAAACTGTCAATAATATTTTGACAATTAACGTGAATATAGCAGAGAGTTATTTAAAAATACAACACGAATAAAATTGCAAATCATCATCAACTCATAACTTTTTTGTTTCGTATTAAAGTTTCTCCTTTGAGTTCGAGTTAAGAGACGTCAAGAGTGTTAAATGAAAGAGATAGTGATTACAGTACAGAAAGGTTATTTCCTTAAATTAGGCGAAGAATAAATCAAAAGTACACGCAGAAAAATAGTTCGAGAAACTTTAACAAACTCAGTTGTGTAAGCTCGGGACATATGGACACTTTGGTAAAGTTTCATTTCTAGTTCGGTAAAACGAAATTCGGTAATACCACATTCACAAACCGTAAGGTTCTGTGAATAAAAAAAACTTATACGCAATCAACAGCATACAGAACCTATATATACACATCAGTCAGTCACAGGAAATCAGAATACAATTTCGTACATATACACATACACAATTTAGCTTAAACAATTACATTAAATTGCAATACATTACATACGACACACTCGCACGCTTTTAACAATATTAACGCTACCAAAAATCGAAAACGCTGCGCGACCGGTTTTGAACCACCTAACCGAAGTTTAACGCGTTCTATCGCTAACGACGTAAGCCTCACGGCTAACCTAACAGTTGGGATAACGGAAAAAAATCTCGACTATAAACTTAAAGTATGAGTACTTCAGGGCCATGCAAAAAAATATTTGGGGCCCGCTTTAGCAAATTTTTTTTATTTTATCATTTAATTGATGAGTGAGTTTTTAAATTTATGAGAAGTAAATGAAAACATTGCATAATTTCTTATTTACAATTTTCTAACAATAAAATCCTAAATTATTCAACTTTTTAAATTTGAAATGTTTGCATCGTCTACTTTTTAAAATCTTTTTGATGTTAAATATTTAAGCCATTAAAATTGAGCATTAAAAACCTGAAAATTAAGTTTATATAAAATCTCTGAAATTATATTAGGTTCGAATTTCAAGAAATCAATTGAATATGCAAGCTTATACTCTTTACAGTATTTATTAATTATATTGCATGAAACTCATGTATATGAAAATATGAATGACACACATAACTTGAGAAGATTTTGAATATCTCTTCTTGAAATAAGTCTTTATTCAAGATTTGCAATTGAGGATACTTTATTTTTTAATATGTGCAGTGTATCATGCATTTTTAAATATTTTATTACATAATTCCATTTTAAATATCCGCAATCAAACACCATATAGTATTAAAAATTTATAATTAAAAATGCTGGATAATTTTGGAGATCTAAACTTAAGTTTTTAACTCTACATCTTTCAAATTGAAGAAATTTTTATTGTGAATCATAGCCATAAAAACTGTTTTAATGGTGAAACCTGCATAATTTTCAATGTTTAATTTGAAAAATTAAAAACTTTTCAATTTTAAAGATGTATCAATAAAAATTCTGAAATTTGAATGATTTTTAAGATAATAAGTCAAGTTTTAAATTCTAATTCTTCCAAATTAAGTAAGTGCCAATTTGCAAAATATAAAAAATTTAATTAATTTGTCTAAATAATTTTGACTAATGCTTAATTTAATTGACTTATGTTTCAATTCAATTGAATGGTACCGTATTATTCGACTAAAATTTTGATTTCGCCATTTAAATTCAAAATCGAAGGAATGGCTAGATTCACTGGACTTCGCCAATACTACATTTTCTGTAAGATGTTACAGAGATATACTTTATTCTCTTGAATAAAAAATTTATAATTGTTGAGTAATTGTCAAAAATTTAATTTTTCACCTATGCTCACCTGTGCAGCCTTATACATCCAACTGATTATTACAGTAATGTCAAACATTCTCCTTTTGGTCCATATATCCCAACTATACTTTTGTTGTTAAAAATTAAGTTTTCCAAACAAAAATTCAATTGTGTGATTGAAAATTCACTTTTTTGTAACAAATTCTTATTTTTTGTTTAAAAATTCAACTGAACTGTGAAAAACTTGTCGTTTAGAATAAAAAGTTCAATAATTTCGTAGAAAATTTAACTGTTAAGTTGAAAATATATATAAATTTTTTAAAAATTTGTCTCACTGAAAAGAATTTATCTTCTTGATTTGAAATTGATCTATTTGTTTTAAAATAAGAGTAATTTATCGAATGATCGTCTTTTTTTGTCAGAAACCCAAAATTCTTCGTTGAAAATTGAACTATTTAATTGAAATATTATATGTACTGAAAAAAATTTATCTTTTTTGGAAAAGCATTAATCTCCTGGATTTAAGAATAATCCTTTTTGTGAAAAATTCAACGTTTTTGTATAAAGCTAAACATTTTATATTGAAAAATCAACGTTTTGCTTTGAAAAATGGTGTTTTTTGATTGGCTTTCGTCCTGGTGACTTTTTTTGAAATTCGTCTCTTTTATTAGAAATATAATCTTTTTTAGAAAGCCAATACATGCTGAAAATTTTCCCGATATCTATACTAGTTTTTAAAATTTGACCATTTATGTCATTTATGAATTTTCATTTATCGCACTCAATCCCTAAAATTTTAAAATTATTCAAGACATTAACAATTGTAATTTTTAATTACATCCCAATTATACTTAAAAGTTCATTGAAGTTTTCTAACCCAATTTTCTCCATGTATTTATTAAATTTCGTCAATAAACTTTAGTTATTTTCTCTGATCAAGGAATATTTTTACTTCTATTCTGAATAATTTCTACAAAGCGTTAAGTCCTTTATTTTCTAATAATAAACTAATAAGTTTCAAAATCACTTTCATATTTCAGACTTTACAATCTCTTCCCTATTCCCCTTGTTTCAAGAATTCTTTTTTTTCAACTAGTTACAAAAAAATTCCTCTGTTAGCCCTATCCTGTTGTTTTTCCTTCAATTAGGAATAAATTAATAGAATCCAATGAAAATGTTACTAATTTCAGTTAAAAAGTATACGACTATTATATTTTTGGTTATAAAATCATTTAGTTTGGATCACAATGGTAATATTTCGTTAAAGATTTAATTATTTTGTTGAAAATGTAGCGATTTTGTTAAAAAGTCATCTTCAATTGTCGAAAATTACATTTTCAGAAAATTAATACTTTTTTTAAATGTCTTTCGTTTGCGTTGCAAATTCTTCTCTTTGGTTGAAAGTTGAATACAGTTTTACTTAAGAAGTCGTTTTTTTGTTAAGAATATTTTCTTTAAACAAAAAATATCACTATTCTATTTTTTATTGTAAATTATTAATTTAAACTTAAAATAGATCCTTTATAGTTTAAAATTAATCTTCTTCGATGAAAATTGATTCTTTTCTTTTCAAATTAAAATCTTTATTTAATTTACTTTTTGGTTAATGTATTAACTACTTGGTTTGAAGTTGCGAAGTGGCTTGTCGTTACGAAATTCGGGATGAGAATTCAAATACTTTTAGAATCTTGTCTAGTCACAAAGCATAGTCCCAAAGATAAGCTTCTTTTTTAAAGATTTATTTTATATTGAATATTCATTCTTTTATTGCCAGTTAAACTATTTTCAAAAAATTCATCTTTTTGGCTTGAGAATTTAACCATTCGTGTATATTATTAAATCTTAGTCTTTTTTGTAGGATATTGATTCTTGGTGAGAAAATTCATACTTTTAGTTAAAATTTATCACGCTTCATGAATAGCAATTTTCTTGGTGAAAATTTAAGTTTTCCATCTTTGGTGAGAAATTTATCATTTCTAAGTCTATTTGATAAAGTTCGGGGTGCTGAAAATAATTTAGATGGAAACACGACGTCGAACCAGCGAAACGCTCACATTGAGTGGACGAACGAACTCAATGACAACTTATAGACTGCTACGATTCCAGAATTATCCTGTTAGAGGAAGCCTTTCAGCGCGTATGTACACTTTCCAGTGTGGAAATTGCCTTATTTTGCCTTATTTAAAAAAAGGCCCGGATCAGGTCCGGCTCAGGTCGTCTGATTATTACATTATTGTAACGGTCGTGGTTCGGTCCGTTTACGGGCCAAATAGCCTTCCCTTATTATTAAGTCAGGCAGTCTGAACTACACCGTACTCACACTAACTTTAGGGCCCTGAAAGGATACGGATAAGAGCGCCTCTCTTGATGATCAGGCGTAGTGAAAGAGGTCCCAAGATAAGATACCGGACGATCACCTTTGTTATACCTTATGCGATGCCTGTCAAGTGCAAATGCGTTCAAATTTAAAACATTTTACAAAAAATAGATCGTGGAAAAAAATAAGGATCTGAGAAGAATTCGATCGAAAAACGGACGAGTTTTTTCAGTTCAAAAAAAAATTTTAAAACCTTTTATTTTTATAAAAATTTCAAACGTAACACGTTTGAAAATAGAAGAAGAAAAATTATTATTAGAATATTATCGCAGATTTATCAACGGTTCCAGTAATTTTACTTGCAATTTTATAAATGGTCAAGAAAATATTAATATACCGATTAATAATGCGAATAATTATTTTCTGCAATTATATTTCGTTAACACAAATTTAAATTTGCGTGGCATCGCGTGACGTGCCATCTGGCGCCCTGTTGGTATTCGCGCGTCTTTTACGAGGTCTTTTATTTTCCCGCCGGTAAATCTGTGAATGTCAACAGTGTGGAAACGTGCACGTCCTTTTATATATAGCCAGTTATAAGTGTAATAAGTAATTAATGGTAAGAACAGCATATATTTTACATTTTATGTGAATTCATCTGTATTGGTAACAATATTTTTTCATAGAATTACCCGTTTTGTAGTAGCTTTCAAAATTCTTGATTTTTAGGTTATGTTAAATATTGATTATTATATTTATGTTCCTTTTCAAAAATGATTCTGTAAAGTTGATTCTTTTCTATGAAGAATGATTTTATTTATTCTTTATAAGTACTAGCAAACCAACATGCGCGTGATTATGTTGTCTTCCTTCTTACAAGTTCGATCAAGTCATTCATAATAATTTACGAAATTTGATGGGAAGTATATACTGCAGAGATCTCAGATCTGAAACGAGATGTGGTCCAATGCTACTAGGCAGTCTGATAAGTACCTGAAAATTCTAAGAGATGGCATTAGTATTCACTAATGTGAACCATTTTCGTCGAGCTTGATCCTTCAAATGACGCCTGTACAAAACTTCAGCCATTTATGTTTACGCATTTACAAGTTACAGCACTGAGAAGCGACTAACCTCCGAGTTTTTTTTTAATATGCAAAAATCTGAGTTTCGAGTTTTGATCAAACACTACTATCTTCGCAGGAAAACGATATCCGAGACCAAGGCCAAGCTGGATAAGTATTACCCGGACTCTGCACCGTCGATTGG
>NC_046658.1:47524724-47531461 GCF_010883055.1 Belonocnema kinseyi | reverse complement strand
TATTGGACCGACTGAAAATCGAAATCGCCGAAAAACGACCGTATTTGAAGAAGAAAAAACCGCTTTATCATCACGACAATGCGCCTGTTCATTCATGCTTAGCTGCACAAGCAAAATTGCATGAAACCGGCTTCGAATTGGTTCCTCAGCCACTGTATTCACCAGACCTGGCCCCCAGAGAATATTACTTGCTCCCTAACCTGAAGAGATGGCTCACCGGTAAGCGTTTTTACTCAAATGAGGAGCTCATAGCTGAAACTGAGGCGTATTTTGGAGACCTTCCGCTCGAGTATTTACTACTCGCTGTATCGACCTAAAAGGAGAGTATGTTGAAAAATAAAACCGACTTTGGCCAAAAAAACGTCTCCGTGTTTCATTTTTCAGGGACTTATCAGACTGCCTAGTATGACAGGGATATGTCCGTGTGAATACAGTAGGAGACGCTGTAAATGACTGACTTGCGCGCGCAACCCATTTCTCCTCTTCTGAATTTGAAAACTCGAAGGTGCACGATTGCCAATCGGAGTACTTCGGCGATTCTATTTATATATCTATCTGCTAACTGCTTTGAAATAAATTGAGGAGATTGATATTTTAATATTTCCAGATATCGATGGTGGCGTTTCTCATGATTTGAATATATCGAGGATATTTGAGGATATTTTGAGGTTATGTTGTTTCATGTATAAAATATCAATTATATAAATATTAATACTATTATAAATATAAATATATGCGTATATTAATAATGATAATATTATAATTATGTCATATTATAATAGTCTTATTTACATCTTGATCCGCATTTGAAAGACATTAAAGAAATTGGCGATTTTGGAATTCATCTCGTTTGGATAAAAACTCAATTATTTGATTGAAAAATTAATTATTTTGTTTAAAATGTAACTATTTTGTAGAAAAAGTCCTCTTTTCTATCAAAAGTTCAACTACTTTTTTAAAACTTTTATTTTTTTCTTATTTGAAGGTTCATCTCTTTCGTTGAAAATAGATTTTTGAAACTGACAATCAATACCATTTTTGGTTAAGAAATCATGTGTTTTGTTAAAAGGTCGTCCTTCTTTGCAGAAATTAAATTGTTTATGGAAAATTTATACTTTTTGATAAAAATTACATTTTTCGGTTGAATTATCAACTATAAATATGTTTTGGTTGTAAAGTCGTTCTGTTGTAAATTCAACTATATTGTTAATAATTAAAATCATAATTTTTGGGTGGAAACACTCTTTTTGTTTTCAAAATTAAACAATTTCGTTGAAAGTTGATGTCTTTGTTTGGAAATTGACCTTGTTTAGTAGAAATTTAATCTTTTTGGTTGAAAATGTATCATTTTTAGTCAAAAATGCAATTGTTTGGTTAAAATATCAACTGTACATCTTCTTGGGTTTGAAAGTCGATTATTCCACTAAGAGTTGAACTACTTGGTAAAACGGTGTACCAAACAGTTTCATTTTCTACTAAAAAAACAACAAAAAAACGAAGTTTCAAACAAATCCTTAAATTTTTAACGAAGAAGATGAATTTGCATTGAAAATTATGAATCTTTATAAAAAAAAGGCTTACATTTTTTATTAAAAACTGTTGAACCCATCCAAACAGACAAATTTTTCATAAAACAGTTGAGTTTTCAGTTTTTTTAATTTTAGGAAAAAATCGAATAAACACAATAAATCAATTTTCAACCCATAAGTTTACTTTTCAACAAAATAAATTAATTTTCTATCAAATAATTGGTGTTTAATATAATAGTTACATTTTCAGATAAAGATAAATAATTTTTAACAGAACAAATTAATTTTAAACAAAGTTATTAAATTTTCAACCAATCAGATGAATTTTCGACCAAGAAAGTTGATGATTTATAAAAAAAGACAAATCTTAAACAAAATACATGAATTTTTAAAGAAATTATTTAATTGTCAAGTAAAAAAGACAAATTATCTACAAAAAGTTGAATTTTTTAAGCGAAAAATATGAGTTTTCAATGAAAGAATTAAACTTTCAACCAAATAGTTAATTTTCAATCATAATTAAAAAACCTTGTTAAAAAAACTTGTTTTTTTTACAGAGTAGTTCAACTCTTAGTGAAATAATCGACTTTCAAACCCAAGAAGATGTACAGTTGATATTTTAACCAAACAATTGCATTTTTGACCAAAAATGATACATTTTCAACCATAAAGATTACATTTCTACTAAACAAGGTCAATTTCCAGCAAAAGACATGAACTTTTAACGGAATTGTTTAATTTTAAAAACAAAAAGAGTGTTTCCACCCAAAAATTATGATTTTAATTTTTAGCATTATAGTTGTATTTACAACAGAACGACTTTACAACCAAAACATATTTATAGTTAATAATTCAAACGAAAAATGTAATTTTTAATCAAAAAGTATAAATTTTCCATAAAGCAATTTTATTTCTGCGAAGAAGGACGACCTTTGAACAAAACACATGATTCCTTAACCAAAAATGGTATTGATTGTCAGTTTCAAGAATCTATTTTCAACGGAAGAGATGAACCTTCAAATAGAAAAAAATAAAAATTTTAAACAAATAGTTGAACTTTTGATAGAAAAGAGGACTTTTTTACAAAATAGTTACATTTTCAACAAAATAATTAATTTTTCAATCAAATAATTGAGTTTTTATCCAAACGAGATGAATTCTAAAATCGCCAATTTCTTTAATTTCTGTCAAATGCGGATCAAGATATAAATCAGACTATTATAATATAACATAATTATAATATTATCATTATTAATATACGCATATATTTATATATTTATATATATAATAGTATTAATATTTATATAATTTATATTTTATACATGAAATAACATAACCTCAAAATATACGCATATCAAGAGGCGCGCGATCTATTCAAATCATGAGAAACGCATGCATCGAAATCTGGAAATATTAAAATCTCAATCTTCTGAATTCATTTCAAAGCATTTAGCGGATCGATATATAAATACAATCGCCGAAGTGTTCCAACCGACAATCGTGCACCTTCGAGTTTTCAAATTCAGAAGAGGAGAAATGGGTTGCGCGCGCAACTCAGTCATTTACAGCGTCTCCTACTATATTCACACGTACATAGCCCTATCATAGCATTGAACCACATCTCGTTTCAGATCTGGGATCACTGATATACGGCCCAGAGAAGGGTCTTACTTATTTTAAAGGCACAGGAAAGGTTACCCGATACGGACCGTCTAAGGTTGGTAGCACACGGCCCTTCTCATTCCGAGCGTGACGAAACATCATCAGGGCCTGATAGGGATTCCGTATCCGCGCCTTAAATAAAATAAGGCATCCTTATCAGGACCTGGTCGTGCCCTAATTTATATTTCTACACAGGTTGTGGTGCCAGAAACATCCAGAGCTTCAGCATGTTTCGGTTCAATTATTGGGAAATCAACGTGCCTAAATCTTGAAAACTTGATATGTGCGCAGAGCGCTTCCTCAACCCGTACATGAACAATCTATAGACAAAGATGTGGAAGCGACATTCAGACCATTCGCGGATTCCAAGAGATGATCGCGATTTCATTAAAAGGGGGAATGCTAACACGAGGGTCTTCCTAAGCCCCAAGATCTGGCTGAAATAGATGCCTCTCTTCATGTGAATAACTCGGAGATGTACAGCCTCTGGACCATCAATTTTTCAGTATATGGTGTGGCAGCAGCCTTATTTAATTCAAATCGAAGGCTGAAACCAACGATGGATCAAAATATCAAAGGACGCTTACATCAACAGAACAAGAAGATTGGATGGGCAAGACAGAATGCGTCCCGTGTTCAGTGTGTGATTGAATACATAGCATATGATGAACCAATCACGGAATGAGTTCAAAAGTTCGTCCAAGAACTAAAGATCTTCAATTAAACACTAGGTAAATCAAAGGTGCTGATAATACGGGTGTTATCTGACGCAAGGAATTTAGCCCTGATGATCTGAGAAAATAAAAAATTTGCACTTCTAGTTGCCCGGTATCCCACAGTCGCTGTGTAAAACACCTTGCTAAGGTACCATTCAGCATTCGGCATGGTTGTTACGCCTTCACTTAGGGGTTATTCCTTTGGGACCATTCCTGTACCATTGTCAGCGACTGATTATTAATTATTGTAACGATATTGAGCAGAAAACCTTGGTACGGGCTCTATCCACAACCAGTTCGATATGTATGTATGCATAAGAATATATATGGTTTTATGTATATATGCATGTTTCCACATATACACTGCCGTCGGGAATCGTCAATACGTTCAGCGTAAGTACTATTAAAAGTCACTGCTGATTTTGAAACATGACTACAGGTTCAAAAATGGAGCCAGCAACTGTTTTAAAAACCAGTTGATGAGCCTATTAAATTACGTGTCAATTGTACTCTAATAGAGGTATTTTTGTCATTTTCGATAGAATGTACTAAGTGAAAATTTGTCTTAAAAAATCTAGATATTCTAAAGCTTTTTACCTCGGCTTCAACTTGTAGCATGAGCTAGGAAAGCTGTAGGAAAAATCTCAAATTCATATTACTCAGTTTTCGAAGTATTATCTTTAATTCAGATCGATAAAACTTAAAAAATCATCACGTAAAAATTTCACTGATTCAGCTTAAGAGAGTGATAGTGTTAAAAACAGATTGCAACGCTACGTACACTGACTGCCCTCTACCCCTGTTAATGAATGTAATTTATGTTAAGACTCCGTCCCCACCACTTAAAATTGGTAACGTATTTTACAGAAGGCCCATATATTTCACTTAAAAAAATTTCTTAAAACCTTCTTCTAGAAAATGATATCAGATATGTGTTTAAAATTAATTTTCTGTCCAAGACGACTAATCATGATTAATTTAAAAAAAAGATTGTCAATTGTAAGCTATGCAAATTGGCGTTCTATGTACGAAAAATAATTTAACAAAAAAAAACTTTACTTTTGACCAAATCCATTTCAAATCAGGCAGGGACCTACACTTGAAATCGGAGAATCTCTCGACGGCGAAATATGTTGTTTTTGGAGGCAATTAGGCGATACGAATTTTTCTGATTTGCAAACAGAATTTTTTCTAAAAAGTTATGCGTATTTGAATGTTGTGGTTTATTTTCCAAAAAACACGAGTGTTTTTCACCAAACCACTATTAGGATAATTTTTTTTTATTATTCTAATAGCATTCATCGCCTTCATCCAAAATACACCGAAAATTGAGAAATGGTTTTAAATTAACAAAATGGCAGCGGTTTTTATGAACAAATTAAAAATCGCTTTTCTAAAAAAAAAACAACTTTTAACTTGTTGTTGAGTTTGTTTTACTTGTACTTTGATAATGAAGATATCTTGTATGTTTGATGCTTGCTAAAATAATAAATATCTCAATTAGCCGGAAAGTTATAGAGGTTTGAAGAAAAAAATCAATTTTTTTTAAAACCAAAGCACAAAATTCAAATACGCATAACCTTTTAGAAAAAATTCAGTTTGCAAATCGGAAAAATACGTGTCATCTAATTTCCTCAAAAAAAAAACAACATATTTCGCCCACGATAAGTTCTGCGATTTGAAGTGTATGGCCCTGCCTGATTTGAAATGGATTCGGTCTTATAAATTTGAAAGTTGGACATACGAATTAGGAATGAAAAAAAAAATAATGAAAAATTCGCACACGTGTAAAACATTGATTCATCTTAATAAATATGTTTTATAAATTACAGTATGTATAGCAGAAAAATCTAGCCTTTTTTATCGAAAATATCCCGCTTTTGGTAGACGTATTCGTGGCCTTTATTAATTGTGGATTTGAAATATAAAATATAAATAGGTTATAAGGTGAAAAAATATTTCAAGAATTAACTCAATCATTTCAATAATTTTATTCACAGCACTAAAAAGTAAATTAATGCATTTATGAAAAATGACATGAAATATTTCATTGCTACGTACTTGTCGATTCCTCCTTGAAAACCTGTACAATTTTTTCAATTCTGTATTGCATTTTTTCTAAACCAATTAGAATTTATATTTATTCGACTTGTTAGGCCAATATTTTTTCTCAGTTTTATTGTATATGAAATAAACTTCAAATTTGAAAATTTGTTTCACTGCCATATAATTTTATCATGTAGTTTAAACAACGAAATTAGATCAGCCCAAGAGTAGCCTGGATCCTAACTAACTTTGCTTCAAGTGAAGGTTTAATCCTTTCAACTTCATCACTTGAAACTACCTCGTAAATTTCGACTAAATTGAATAATGAAGCTATTGTTCACTATTTGAGTCATAACATCATGAAATACTATATCGTATACTTAGAAGCGATGAAAACGAGAATATTTTACATGCATCACTTGTGTAATTTTTATTAGTTATTTGATTTCTTTCATTGCAGACATCGCGCACGAATTATTTTTACATTTTACGTTTCGAATAACACGAATAAATTGGATTGGTTATAACTGAATACTTATTTTAAAAATAATAGTAATAACAATAACTTCACCTTAGAGGTCTGGGGTTCAATCCCTGAGCCGGTACCTCTAGAAATTTTTCAATGTACCTTTACCGAGGTTCTGGTGGTTCGGAACTCACCTTAAGCTGTAGGCCTCACCATCGTGTACGAGGGTGGATTGATAAGTTTCCGGCCTGACCAAGAGATGGCGCCACTAGGCCTACCTTGAGGTGGCGTTCTATAGTACCATCCTTAGATAGCTTG